>NC_036840.1:13251181-13283435 GCF_002910315.2 Salvelinus sp. IW2-2015 | reverse complement strand
GTTATTGTGCCCCAGTGACATCAGATTCCAGCTATTTAGCATCCTCTCTCTGGGATTACACAGTGAATGAGAAGAGGGGACAAAGCGAGGGAGGGATAGATGAGAGGAGAGGAGGAAGAGAAGAGGGGAAGGGGAGGCTGCATTACCTGTAATGTTACACCTCTAGTGCATAATCTGGGTCATAACTTCCTTCTGTATTTGCTACAGAGTATTTCAGTATTTCCGTATTGCTGCTGCCTCAACAGGTAGGCTAGTTGTTGACTGTATAGTATACTTGTCCATTACTGATCTCTTTGTTCATGTTCCTGCAGAACACCCCTCTGACAGACCTTAGAAATGTCCTTGTTTTTGAAAGAAAAGCACATTTTTTGTCCATTTAAAATAACATCAAATTGATCAGAAATACAGTGTAGACATTGTTAATGTAAATGACTATTGTAGCTGGAAATGGCTGATTTTTTATGGAATATCTACGTAGGCATACAGAGGCCCATTTTCAGCAACCATCACTCCTGTGTTCCAATGGCACGTTGTGTTAGCTAATCCAAGTTTATCATTTTAAAAGGCTAATTGATCATTAGAAAACCCTTTTGAAATTATGTTAGCACAGCTGAAAACCGTTGTTCTGATTAAAGAAGCAATAAACCTGGCCTTCTTTAGACTAGTTGAGTATTTGGAGCATCTGCATTTGTGGGTTCAATTACAGGCTCAAAATGGCCAGAAACAAATAACTTTCTTCTGAAACTCGTCAGTCTATTCTTGTTCTGAGAAATGAAGGCTATTCCATGCGAGAAATTGCCAAGAAACTGAAGATCTCGTACAACGCTGTGTACTACTCCTACTCCCCCCTGGTTAGAGCAAACGGGCTCTAACCAGAATAGAAAGAGGAGTGGGAGGCTCCGGTGCACAACTGAGCAAGAGGACAAGTACATTAGAGTGTCTAGTTTGAGAAACAGACGCCTCACAAGTCCTCAACTGGCAGCTTCATTAAATAGTACCCGCAAAACACCAGTCTCAACGTCAACAGAGACGAGGCGACTCCGGGATGCTGGCCTTCTAGACAGAGTTCCTCTGTCCAGTGTCTGTGTTCTTTTGCCCATCATTTTTATTGGCCAGTCTGAGATATGGGTTTTTCTTTCTAACTCTGCCTAGAAGGCCAAAATCCGGGAGTCGCCTCTTCACTGTTGACATTATATATAATGAGAAGTTTATGAGTGTTGAGCACACTTCACAGTGCAGTGTGAGTGAGTAGTGCACTTGTGTACATTACATTTGTCCTCTAGCTGGGATAGTTGACTGACAGGTTTTAGGCTATGAGTGAAATGAAAACACTGGCTCCTTCAGGGTGAAAAATGGTTGACATATACAGTAGCTGCTCCATACCTTCATGTAGACTTTAGACTTAAAGCACTAATCCACCCTCTCGTCTACATCAGTGTTTTTCAACACTAGTCCTGGGGATCCAGAGTGGTGTAAATGTTTGTTCTCGCCCAGCTCTGACAAAACGAATCAAGGTAATCAGTGAATGTGTTGTTTTCGAGTAATCTAACTCTCCAGTTCCTGTACCTCTATAGGGGACCCAAGGCTTTTGCCTAACACAGTACAATGGGACTGACTGACTGACATTTATCCTCCATGACAACTCAGTCAACCCCCCGGTCAGGTTAAGCCTGCTTCAGGGAATATAAAGTATATGTTGAAAGTATTTAATAATCCGGGTCAGAAGAGGTGGGCTGTAGTTAACTGAGGTGGGTTAGGTCGCTTCTGCGAGATGAAAGGCTGACACGCACATGGACTGACGCACACACATACACGCAAGCAAACACACACGCGTACGGACACACACCGCAGAGCTCCTGACAGACTCTCCCCATGTGACATGTCCAGTGAGCCTCACACTGGAGACCTCATTACAGCGATTACAGTGACAGCCAGAGGAGCCATGCACCATGGCGGCGGCACATGCTAACTCACTAACCCCTCTCAGAATAAAATGGAACAGCGCCAGGCTAGCTCACTGTAGCTCTACCCCATTCAGAAGCAGCTGTCCTGGGCCTGAGCCGAGACTCTCCTCTCTCCTATGGACCCAGTCCGAATTATCTGAGGCAGCCTTGCCTGTCTGTCTCTCTTTGTCACATTCTCTCTCTGTCCTTCTCTCCCTCTCCTCTCCCTCTTCTGTCTCTCTCATTCTCTCCCTCCCTCCCTCTCTCTCTCTTTGTCCCCTTCCTCCACACAGCTACCACCACCACACATTGACCTGGTTCAAAGGGCAGAACGACGCAGGGCCAGGCGGTAGCACAGTCACATTTCTAGCCAGCATAATCTCCTACTAAACAAACACACTTCAAACAGAATGGCTCTTGTAAAAATTGAAATGTACTGCAGGCCAGACGCCAGGGTGCACTGGCTGCACCGGAGAAGGCTGGTGACCATCATAACCAGTGTTCTCTGCTATGGATATGGTTGAGTCTATACAGTATGTGTGTAGATATCCTTGAATAATAATACTATGCTGGTAAGAAAGGTGATTAAGCCACAGCTTAATCTTGCTGACTCACTGCAGATCAGGACCTGACCTCAGCCCCTGCCTCCGCCTCAGCCAACCACAATGGTCCCCTGAGAGACCATCACGCATCATTTCCTATCTGCAAACCACAACAGTCACAGCCCTAATCTAATTCTAGAGCTACAACGAGTCCAGAGAAGCATCTGGACCCACACTGAAGGGAAACAACAGGCACGATACACAACTAGATTACAGGAAACAATCAATCATTCACTCGTATAGACTTCTTCGGATTCATTTGAGAAGAAAACAGAAAGAAGAGGGAGGATTGCTGCCCTGTGTCCACACATTGCAAAGAGAGGAGAATGGAGATAGGCCGGTGGCTTTTTAACTCCACTCATATCAGAGGTTAAATTGTGGCCAAGTACCTGGGGAATTCAGGCACTAGGAACAGGGTTTTTAAAGGCCCAATGCAGACGTTTTTTTCCCATCAAGATCAAATCATTTCTGCGTAACAATTAAGTACCTTACTGTATTTAATTAGGGCTCTCGGCGGCGCAGTAGTCTAAGACACTGCAACTCAGTGCAAGAGGGGTCACTGCAGTACCTGGTTCGAATCCAGGCTGCATCACATCCGGCTGTAATTGGGAGTCCCATAGGGATAAATAAGAATTTGTTCTTAACTGACTTGCCTGGTTAAATAAAATAATCATTTTAATTTGTCTGGGAGAGGTCTGTGTGGGGAGGGGGAAACTAAAAACTGGCTGTTATTGGCGGCAGGTAACCTAGTGGTTAGCGCGTTGGGCCAGTAACCGAAAGGTTGCTGGATCGAATCACCGAGCTGACAAGATAAAAATCTGTCGTTCTGTCCCTGAACAAGGCAGTTCCCTGGTAGGCCGTCATCGTAAAAAAGAATTTGCCTGACTTGCCTAGTTAAATTTAAAGAAAATTGGCAGAGAGGTTTGGAACTCTCGTTGTTATTGGTCTATTAATCAATTTACTGCATGGTGATGTCTCCATGGAAAGCCAAAACTCCATGCAAACCTTCTGATTAGACGGTCCTGTGTAGATTGTATTTTCAACCAGCAACTATCAGTAAATAACAGTGATCAAATTTGTTCACACTTTTACAGTGTTAGTTTCATCAGATTTTGTACAATATGATATACTGTAAACCATAATAAAAAGATATTTTGACTGCATTGGGCCTTTAATGAGCGTTGGAGCAGACCCTTTACTCCCCAGGTTGTCTTTACCCTGAGACACTGATGCTGTAGAGCAGAGGTTAATGAGGGACCGTTCTACACACACACATTCATACATACACACACACGTGCGCGCACACACATACAAAAACATGCCTACATACACAGGCATGCACACACACCCTTCTCTGGCCCTTCACTGCACCTGAAACCTGAGACCAGGGAACTTTAGACACCAGATTTACAGTGAACTTCTGACACACACACACACACACACACACACACACACACACACACACACACACACACACACCACACACACACACACACACACACACACCACACACACCACACACACACACACACAACACACACACACACACAACACACACACACACACACACACACACTGATAAATGGTTCTGTTGTTGTGCTGCTTACAACAAGTGTCTCAATCAGTTTTGATGGTCCCCTTGAAAGAGAGAATGAAAAGCTTCAGCTACGCCCTCTATTCTTCAGGAATCAGTAACTACAGGAGACACTACAGCAGCCTCTCCTCTCTCTCGTAAAGTACCTTTAGTTTGGCGGTTAAGTTGTACATGGTCATTATGTAACTAACTACAGCAGTCAAGGGAGCAGGCAGCTGATGTACAATGGCCTATGGCAAGCAGGTTGTATAACTTGTCTCCTCTGGAGCAGAACAGGCCTGGGTTAATGGATGCCCAGAGATAGAGGAAGAAGAGAGGGGATGGGGAAGGAAATGGCACTTTAGCCCTTTCCTGCAGTCAAATGACCTAGTGGCCTAATGGGTGGAATTGTATTCATATTTTTCATGATTTCATAATTAATAAACATAATTTAAAATCTGGTGTTTCTATGTCTAAAGGTTTTGTTATATTTTAGTTTTCTGTAATGTACTGTACAGTACCAGTCAAAAGTTTGGACACATCTACTCATTCAAGGTTTTTTCTTTCTTTATACTATTTACTACATTGTAGAATAATAGTGAAGACATCAAAACTATGAAATAACACATATGGAATCATGTAGCAACCAAAAATGTGTTAAACAAATGAAAATATATTTTATATTTGTGATTCTTCAAAGTAGCCACCCTTTGCCTTGGTGACAGCATTCCACATTCATGGCATTCTCTCAACCAGCTTCACCTGGAATGCTTTTCCAACAGTCTTGAAGGAGTTCCCACATATACTGAGCACATATACTGTTGGCTGCTTTTCCTTCAGTCTGCGGTTCAACTCATCCCAAACCATCTCAATTGGGTTGAGGTCGGGTGATTGTGGAGGCCAGGTCATCTGATGCAGCACTCCATCACTCTCCTTCTAGATCAAATAGCCCTTACACAGCCTGGAGGTGTGTTGGGTCATTGTCCTGTTGAAAAACAAATGATAGTCCCACTAAGCTCAAACCAGATGGGATGGTGTATCGCTGTAGAATGCTGCGGTTAAGCATGCCTTGAATTCTAAATAAATCCCTGACAGTGTCACCAGCAAAGCACCCCCACACCATCACACCTCCTCCTCCATGCTCCACGGTGGGAACTACACATGCAGAGGTCATCCTACTCTGCGTCTCACAAACACACGGCGGTTAGAACCAAAAATCGCAAATTAGGACTCATCAGACCAAAGGACAGATTTCCACCAGTCTAATGTCAATTGCTTGTTTCTTTGCAGCAATTCGACCATGAAGGCCTGAGTCACGCAGTCTCCTCTGAACAGTTGATGTTTAGAGGTGTCTGTTACTTGAACTCTGTGAAGCTTTTATTTGGGCGGCAATTTCTGAGGCTGGTAACTCTAATGAACTTATTCTCTGCAGCAGAGGTAACTCTGGGTCTTCCTTTCCTGTGGCGGTGTCACGGCCGTCGTAGGGAGAAGACCAAGGCGCAGCGTGGTAAGCGTACATTCTTCTTTATTAAAGAACGAACACTGAACAAAAACGAACAAAATAACAAAACGAACCGTGAAGCTAATATGGATAGTGCAGACAGGCAACTAAACATAGATCAAGAACCCACAAAACCAAAAGGGAAATGGCAACCTAAATATGATCCCCAATCAGAGACAACGATAAACAGCAGTCTCTGATTGGGAACCAATTCAGGTCACCATAGACTTACATATACCGAGATTTACCAAAACCCCTAGACATACAAAAAACCCTAGACAATACCCATACCCACCCTCGTCACACCCTGACCTAACCAAAATAATAAAGAAAACATAGATAACTAAGGTCAGGGCGTGACAGGCGGTCCTCATGAGAGCCAGTTTCATCATAGCTCTTGATGGTTTTTGCGACTGCAGTTTTCCGGATTGACTGACCTTCATGTCTTAAAGTAATGATGGACTGTCATTTCTCTTTGCTTATTTGAGCTGTTCTTGCCATCATATGGACTTGGTCTTTTACCATATAAGTCTATCTTCTATATAGCACCCCTACCTTGTCAAAGCACAACTGATTTTCTGAAATGCATTAAGAAGGAAAGAAATTCCACAAATGTACTTTTAACAAGGCAAACCTGTTAATTGAAATGCATTCCATGTGACTACCTCAAGAAGCTGGTTGACAGAATGCCAAGAGTGTGCAAAGCTGTCATCAAGGCAAAAGGTGGCTACTTTAAAGAATCTCAAATATAAAATATATGTTGATTTGTTTGACACTTTTATGGTTACTACATGATTCCATATGTGTTATTTCATCGTTTTGATGTTTTCACTATTATTTTACAATGTAAAAAATAGTAAAAATAAAGAAAAACACTGGAATGAGTAGGTGTGTCCAAACTTTTGACTGGTACTGTATATAAAGTGTAATGTCGGGAGGCAAACTCAAAATTTAAACACTATATCTGACATGTTACAGGTGTCTTTTTTTAAAGCCCATAACCATATGTGTGAGGAGCATGCTTTTCTTTCAAAGTAGACCCTGATTTAGCCCACTGCAGTAAAAAGTTAATGGGAATATTCTTATTGTCATCATCATCATCATTATCTGACAACATCCACTGATGTCATATGATATGCCTCTGATGGAGATGGGCTGGGCTGGGGGAGGATGAAGAAATGGACTGGGGGAGAAAAAGGCACTTAAATGGGAATATTACTTCCTCTGTCATATGACTGACACCATGCACTGTTGTCATATGGAGTGGATGTCATACTCCTGTCCTCATGCTCCAATGTTGTGTGTTTGCTTCAATTATGACATTGTGAAGCAAAACGCAAAAGGCAACACTGTGTGTTGTGCGTGTGGATGACAACGTCATCTGTCATCATTCACTGTTCAGGACATCAGTTGCCTTTTCCAGGACATCAGGTGTGATTTCTCTTTTTCCCTCTACCTTAGAGGCCCCTGACTCACTGACTGACACATTGTTTAGAGTTTGTCATAATATCAGGGTTGTAATGGGGAGTACGTGCATTAAGCTACGTTTACAGAGCACCACTGTGAGTAATAGCTACAGCAAAAAAATAACAGCTGACAACAGCAGTGTCAGTGTTTAATGCTCAGTCTTTCACTAAGTTATGGTCCATTTTAGGAACAGTCTGTCCATCGTTAAGTACTGTACCGGAGTGGAGATCATGAAGCAAGTCATTGGATAATTCTCAACGTCAATGCTCTGTGATTAACAGGTAGTAACAGGCTTTTCCCTCTTAGAGCACAGAAAGACAAACTCTGCGGATTTCAACAACGATCAACTGATGCAAACGATACATGTAAGCGCCTCCAACCAAATAAACCAAATAACTTTTTCCTAAAACTTTTTCCTAAAATGTCTTCAACAAATGGTCTTTGAATGAATAAATGTCTCTCTTAGTGTCCAGTCTCCACACAGGAAAATGATGTCACTTCAGTTACCAAGGCCACTAGTGAAAGAAGGGGAATATTCAGCCAGAGAATTCTAGCCAGAGAATTCTGCAACTCAAGAACCCCCACTTCTCTTCACCTGGCTTAAATCTGTCAGGGCTCTTCTACACAGGTGAGTGATGTCCATTCACAGGGTCACCACACTGGGCGGGGTGGGGTTCACTGACCAGTGGCCACAGCTCTAATGCTTCCTGGGTCAGAGGTCACATTGCAGCTACAGGGAAGAGCAGGAAACGAGGAGCAGGGGTCCACGCAGTGGCTGTCGGTTTCACACTGTCAGTTAGGGGGGGAAACCAGGACAAGAGACAAAGGACACACACACACACACCCATCTTCTCTTCCTCAAGCCAAGCACTACGATGAATAACACAAAATAACAGCGATCATATGTGGAAACATTCTGTTGTGACAAGGGCAGTTAAATACCATTATGCCACAAAGGGAACTCTGTCAAAACACCAGATAAGAGGATGACACTAACAGACATACAACCTTGTGAGTTGGAGTTATTTCGGATGGGAGGAAACAACCCAAGAATGTTTTGCAATGACACAGCCAAGGGCAATGAGTGATAATTGCAGAAAATAAATTGAGAGACACATTATTTTCTTCTGGCAATGGGATACCAGTAAGATTCCTAAAACACATTAGTTTATCAATCTGGGCTAAGTTAATGTATCTGACCTCAAGCCAACACAAGCTTATCTTGTGATATTCTGTTGTGCCGTTTTAAGGGCTTGTATTGTGGTCATGTTCGGGTTTAAGGGCATGTTGTGATGGTCTTGTTGTGTGTTGTGTGAAAGATAAATATCTCATATCTATGTGTGAAACTAAAATCAAACTAATTTTAGAAAGTAAACACTCTGTCCCTCTGGCTAACAGGCTGGGGCAATGTTGTCGAACTCGAGTATAAAGGACTTGGACTTGGACTCGGAATCGAACACTAGGGACTTGGGAACTCGACACGGACTCAAGGTTTAGTGACTTGACTACATCACTGGGCTGGCGGTTGAGTGCAGCAGCTCAGCTGTAAAGTGCCTGTCGACAGAAGAGAGTCAAGAGACCCATCTCTCTATATATAAACAAAGAGGCTGTAGGCGATATATTATATATAACATAACAAGGCATATCCGTTATAGTGTCAATTCTATTGCTTTCTGAAACAATGGTCTTCTTTTGACTTTACCTGAAATAGTGTAAAAGGCCTGTCTAGCTTCTAACATGAACAACTTGAAACCTGAAACAAACAACACTGTTTGTTACCACTGTAGCCTAGCTCCAGGCTTGAGGGTATGCATAATTCATTCACTTCAAGGATATTGATGAAACAACCACTTGACTGGCTCCTCTGGGCACACTTTACTTTATCAAACATACTAACACTTACATGGGCCAAAGTGCTCAAATCTAGCTATTTATTCCATTTAGACTGAACTCATATGATTATTTTTAAAAATGTACTGCCCAGTGAATAAATACTTCAATATAGTTGTGTCCAGGACAGCTATAGCATTGTCTGTGTGTTTTAACAGCACTGGCCTAAAAACATGAAACAGAAGTAATGAGCACAAAATGAAAATGTGTAAAGCACAGGAAAAAGTCGAACCAAAATCTATGTGCCAGTAATTTATGTTCAAGAACAGCATTGGAAAACATATGTTCATGAGAGTCACTGACTGACTCTGTCTCAGTAATGCACCAATGAATTGGTGAAAACAGGACTGTGCACTTCTGGTGGCAAAACATTGAACTTTTACTTGTCCCCTTCATTAACTCCACCAGAAGAGCATTAGGATGATAATGGACCATATGAGCCTTGTGTGTGAAACTGGGGCTGAAGCATTAAGCCTCGCTAACTGACAGCAGTTGGCCAACTGGCACAGGCAGGCTGTGTATCTAACAACAACAAGCTACATTGGTGATCGCTGTGAGTGTGTGTGTGTGTGTGTGTGTGTGTGTGTGTGTGTGTGTGTGTGTGTGTGTGGTGTGTGTGTGTGGTGTGGTGTGTGTGTGTGTGTGTGTGTGTGTGTGTGTGTGCGGGTGTGTGTGTGTGTGCATGTATGTGTGTGGTGTCTGTTTCAAATGCTACAAGTCAGTGAAAACATGTCAGTCAACCTGTCTTAAACATGTACTTAGTTGCTGCTCTACAGTCTCCACCACCACACAGAAGTAATTACAGTGGGGGGGTGCAAACTCAAAAATGAATAGTGGGTGGGGGTTCTCTTATGGATATTACTATAACTCGTCAAGGCTAATGTACAATGTAGTTGTAACGATAGCAGCTTTGATTATGTTGTAAAGTCATGACAGGAATGATTAAGTGGATGCTTTAACCTTTTGTGTCATGTTTTTGTATGTGAAGTAAGTTAGCTTGGATGCCAGATATGTACTCATTATGTGCTTTCAAGTCAGTAGGGTTGGATCAAGGCAAGCACATACAGATCTGGCGGCCGCCAGGCTGCAAGTATTACATTATATCAGAATATGAAATGTCCTATATAATAGCATTATCCTTGAGACAGGTTGGCAGACAGCAGACAAAGCTGATGTTACCATGCAAGAACTCCTCTGATACAGAGACAGATAGACAATCAGCCTAATGGACCCAAGGCAACAGCAGAAAACAGGCTTAGACAGACACGGGGCTGTCTCTGAAATGACTCTCTAGATCTCAGGAGTGTGTGTAACATTTTGTACTGGAGGTCTGCGTCTGTCTGAGGGTTTTGCGAAGAAAAAACTGTGCCTATCTATTTATGAGCCAGTGTAACGGCTGTCGTGCCAGTGTGTGTGTGTGTGTGTGTGAGAGAGACAGGGATAGGTAGAGAGAAAGGAAAAGCGAGCTACAGGCTTAGAGAGGGACTTGGCAAGAATGTGCCAGCGTGTGGGTGCAGTGAGTGGATGTGTACATAATGTGATAAAGTGAGCTTTGGTCTGCTGGGCCGGAGTTCTCAGAATAGCAGAGAGAGCAGTAAGGTGCAGGGTCAGGGAAGGTATCCCTTTACTGTGGGCTTAAGGGATCTGCTTACTGACCCATACACTGGACACTTGGATTAGTGACAGGTACCAAAGTTTATATCAGGGCCCAGGGGCAGGTGAAGAGGCAATGGTGTGTGGAGGATTTAGAACAAAGACCCAGAGTTATTCGAACTCAGGGTCCTCTATTACATATTATGAACATGTTATTACATGCTATCTGATCATCTGAGTCTATGCGTGTCTTTGTTTTCGTGATCACAGTTAGATACAGTAGTTGGTCTTGTCCTGTATAGACTCTCTCCACTGGCTCCTCCATGAGAATAATGAGTGGGAGCCTGATTGTCGAGGAAACAAATGACCAAATGAAAGTTGCAAAAGTGAGAGAGACTAAAAAATAACTGGCAAATGCGCACAGTAATGGCGCCGACAGAGATGGTCGCCTCGCTTCGCGTTCTTAGGAAACTATGCAGTGTTTGCTTTTTTTAATGTATTATTTGTTACATTGTTACCCCAGGAAATCTTAAGTCTGATTACATACAGCCGGGAAGAACTATTGGATATAAGAGCAACGTCAATTTACTTGTTAGATTTGCGTGTATAAGTAGTTTTTGGGGAATTGTTCGATTACTTGTTAGATATGAATGTTGGAACTAGAAGCACAAGCATTTCGCTACACTCACATTAATATCTGCTAACCATGTGAATGTGACCAATACAATTTGATTTATACAAAGCTAGCAAATAATTCATGAGGCATGTGCTTTCTATGCAGATGGATACATGGGCAGGGTTTACACACACTTGTGTCTGTCTGCGATTGTGTTGTGGGGACCTAGCTATTTTAACACTGAGGACAGTCTCTGTACTGCTTATGCTACCAACAGTTCAGTGGCTATTATGCAGTCATTGCAATTAGTACTTAGTCCTTGCAGTTAAATGCTTTTAACGTGAAATGACAGTATATCGTTTTTGAAAACTCTAAATGCTGTCTGCCTGAAATTAAAACAGTCTCTACAGTATCATGTTATGTAGATGTGCTTGCTGCTAGTATATTGTCTCATGAATATGGCTGCATGTATGGCTGCATCCCAGTCCAGACAGAGACTTAGTAAACAGAGTACTGGGTCAAAGTCTGCCTGCAGTAACGAGAGAGAGGTGTAACCAGGTCTTAGTCTGTCTTCCACCGATCCTTCTCACATGACATTACAGATCTAGGACACACACAGACGCAAGCGGTATTGCTTTCTCTTATCATATCCGCCCTTTCTCCCTTCATTCATAAATCCATGTAGTCATTATGTCTGCAGCCAGGGCATTGAGAAAAGGTGTACTGTAGCTTAAGCACCAACAAAGGAAACCCATGAAACATTTCCTACGAAATTGTGTTGGTCTATATGGGGGGCTGATGGTGACACTTAAAACAAATCCACGGCAGTGCTGCTTTAGCTGTTTGACATTTGACATGCGTCCTAGAATAAATGCAAGGAGAAACATAGTGTTATTGCTATCACTAATCCCCACGTAAACGTCGATTGCTTTGCCACATTGTAGTCTACTGTGCGTTATTTTGGAACCAATGCGCAAATGTTTAGGCTATCCACACATTAATGCTATTACACAGTAACCAGGCCATTATAACAGCCCATGCTGTGGTTTATCAACACCGGCATTGTCACAATAATAATCTAGGTACATTATCCTGGAGAGGCGTGACCAGGATGACCATTATTTCCCGACAGAACAGAACACCATCCATGGTCACAGGCTTACCTCAATGCGACCCGCACCGAACTTTCGTCCTGTCCACTCATGGTTACGACGTCCGGAGGGTCGTCACCGCTGGAACAACCACGATATAAACAGCTTGGTTTTCTTTTTATTTAACGGTTTACAGCAGGCAGCTTCGTTGCCGATGCGCTTGAGCCACCACAGCTCACATCCACCTTATACAAATAATTTCAATACGAAGTCAGCATTAGTGTGCTATTCTCTGTGCTATATTTCAGGTGAGGCGCATTCTGAATAAACGTGGGCTACGATATACGAGCTAACATTTTCAATGACATTGCATTATTCCCGTGTGGAGGCCAGCCTTGCTAGGTGATAGGGACAGACAAATACACTTGCCCGCTCCTGTGTGTGACCGGAGGAGTGAAACGTAATCAAGCCACGCCTTCTGAGATGTACGCTACCAACCTGACAGTGGGAAAATATCAACCCCATTGAATGAGTGAATAAACATCGTAGCCGCTCTATTTTAACACCATTCGTTGTAATCATTAAAGTGAATGTATATCGTTTTCTTACGAATGTAAAACGGTTCGGTAAATGATAACCTTCTCAAGGCCAATTATAGAGGCCAATTGATGGACAATGTTGGATTATTGATGACCACTAGCTGAGTCTCAAACAATCACACCAGCTTGTTATCGGCAATGCAATTTAAAACGTCCAATGCAGTTAAAAACCGCCTATCTAATTCAAAATGAAGAACATTAGCATATTGTATGTAGCCATATAGTTTGACATTCCAATCTAACGTGAATATGTTTGTGAAATACCAAATGGTGTAGGCCTAATAGTTAGTGTTGCAATGACATTAATGATGTGCGGGTGCATGGATGGCGCATGGCACCATTGAGTGGTCATTGGTTAAGATGATAAAAGTGCAGTTTGATCCAAATAATTTCCGTCTTTATACACTAGATGGAATCAGATACACGTTACATTGAATGCCTCTGTACTCTGAGGCTGGAATAAGCAACCAACCACAAAATGCTGACTAATGACAACGCAACACAACAATGAATCAGTCAATTACTTGAGTTTTACAGTCTTAGTGGTTGTCTTATTTTATTTACAGGAAAATACATTTTCACATCGATGTAAATGAACACTCAGTGCACATCCTCACATGCAGAACGAACAACAGTACCAGAACAGGTGGGATTAATTAAAACGTTTAGTCTGTTTTCTCACTGTAAAAAAATTCAAAAGGAGACTAGAAAAGAGGGGAGACAATGCCTCTTATTGTCTGTCAGTCCCATGTCTTTCTTGACTGAAAGAGCATCACTAGGCCTATAGCACGACACAGACCCCATTCACATAACATAAATGAGTTTCATAAAATAATGACACAACACATGCATTAGTTACAAGAGGTACCATTAAATTAACAACCATTTTGCAAATCAAACTTAAATTGTCACAGTTGCCAAAATTGAATGAATTGCCTATGACAAAGTAAAATCCTATGATACATGTCAAATACAGTACATTCGGATGCTCCACTTATTAAAAAAATGACAAAAGAATTGTATCCATTAATTGTTAGTAAGTCAAAGTGTTGTGGGAACATACTAGAGTAGGCATAACTTAACAGTTGCAATTTTATAGAATATCAAAGTATATTTTATTTTGTTTGACTTTGATCCATAGTATTGGTTAGATAGCTAACTCACGGTCATGTATACAGTTTCAAGCATCACCTCTTGATTATACTCATTTCATACTATTCTCAGTCACTTTAAGACACTGTTTCATCCAGTAGTATACTGTAGATACTCCCTATCAACAGGGCTGAGCAACACAGAATTTTTTTTACAGTACAGGGAAATCAGGTTTCACTATGTCAGGTGTCCATTTCAAGACACAAAGTATTAGTTAGAATCCCAAAGAATGAGAAGCCTGAATATGTAGGTAATTTTCAGTCTTATAACCTATTTATAACAGTAGTTAAACCCAAGTATATTACAAAAGTGAAATACTTTACTTCCATGAACAACTAACTATTCATGGTGAAAGTGATTGTATTTATCCTCCCACAATGCTCTCTGTTTAGCAATGATTGAAAGAGACAGTTCAAATATAATGTGATTGAGGCATCACTCACACTCACCCATTCCACGCAAAGGCAAATATAAGTACCATATTAACAAAGTATACATTACAATATATAGTTTACATATTTACAACTTACATACATTCTTTTCCATGTCACTTCTCTTTAAGACAGTTTAGTCTGAGATGTAGTGGTAAAAAATATAGCAGTTGCACTTGTTCTACACTTGAATGTGTTAAACAAGTGTAAATATTCTGCCATATGCAGTTACCGACTTCATTCTGTGACACTGGTGTGTTACAGTCGGGGTATAAGCCAATCAAATAACCCAGCACTACTATGTGCCACCCAATCAGTATACTCAATGTTTGTAGGTATTACTAATTGAAAATACCGTATAGGGCAGGAATCATCAACTAGATTCAGCCACGAGCTGATTTTTTCTTGAACGGATGGTCAGGGAGGCGGAACGTAATTACAAATCATTTGTAGACTGCAAATTGACGGCAAGAAGCGCAAACATATATAATATTTGAATTTAACGTAATAATTTCAAACCTTGCTTACATCTGTATTCGATCACATACACCTCTCTATTATGCTTGGGAATACTTTGACATTTCCAAAATGTAAATCACTTGGAGCTGATTTGCTGGTGTTTTTACAGTCTTAAAAGTCAAACAATAAAAAATAAAAATACAATATTTCTTTTTGCTCTTGGGGAGGGGCAAATAAAATCACCTGCGGGCCAAATTCGGTCCACGGACCGCCAGTTGGAGAACCCTGGTATAGGTGATACACTAACACAGCCAGGCTATAAGGCTACAGTACTAGAAGGACTGGTCTTGGATTTGACATATAGTAACCTCAGCAGAGCTGACAGCTTTGTTCAGCAGAAGATTTACTGTACATATACAGGTTTGAACAGAGGCAGCATTATCAAACTCTAAAATGCATACATTTTATGACATTATCAAAAAAAGAAACAACAAAGTTCACAGTATACAGTCTGAGATAGGTCGCTGATAACAAATATGAATTGCTGAAATAGATTGATTTTAGTGTGGGTGGATATAACAACGTAACAGTTAATTAAACTCAGCAACCAAGTAAACTGTACTAAACCACAACGGAAAACAACAGCGGTTATTGTAAAACACAATGTAAACCTCTTGCTGAAGATGTGACATATTTCTTATAGGGGTGAAGATTGTAGACCGAGACAACACTAAACTTCTTGTTCCACAGATATTACCCTAGTGACAGTGAGTAGGGCTTTGCCAGGTGATGTGTGTGTGTGTGTGCGTTAGCGGTCTTGTGCGGAACCCAGTCCAATTCCTGCTGTGCTCTGCCGGAGACAAGACAGGATGCCTTGAAATTCATTGTATTCGTTCAGTAAACCAGAAGCCTATTGCAACAGACCAACAGCTCTGTCACTAATGCACTAATGTCCAATAAAAGCTGCTAAGATAACCATCTCTTAGCCACTAACACAGGCAAATCTGGGCTGCGGTCAAAGTAGTGCACTATATAGGTCTAGGGAAGGGTGTTATTTAAAATGCAGAGCCAGATAACTTGAAACTACTGAGGTATTTTGAATATATTACTATACTGCAGTTATGATGAGAAAACCCGTGAAAAACACATTCAGTAATGTTATAAGGAAGATGTCCTTATGACATAACCCAGCACTAGTGGCTGAGATAACAGAAAGGGACACACATTTATTGTACTTTAAATTTCAGCAGCTGGGCTACCTTTAAAACTGTTTGCTTATTAGCCTAACCTTAATGAATAACTTCATATGATTGTAAAAACTTGGATGATCATTGTTTGATATCATCCAATTACCTTTCTAGTATTTTTTTAATATAATGATGTAGAGGGTGCTCAACCAAAGTGAGTCAAGGTTAAATAAAAAGATTGGTAGACATCATTGGACAGGTAAAGGCGCAACGCTCGCTCACCTTAATTAAAACAAAGTTTTATTAGACAAGTTTAAAGACTGACGTAGAAGGCTATTAAAGGCCGAAACGTCAATCTTTTAAACTTGTCTCATAAAACTACGCATTTTTTAATGGAAAGCTTTGCGCCTCATCCTGTCCATAGTAGTTTTTTATTAACACAAACAAATCTACACAATAAAATAAGGAAAACACTGTCTCACAAAAAAAGCATAAGCCTACTACTTCACTTGATAACTACTACAGCAATAACAATTAAAATTTCCTCTAATTAAATAAAGTGCTAAAAATGAAAAAATATTTTTACTTCATTGTTCAACCAAATAAAATGTAAGTCTCAGCTTGTCAGAGATTTTAAGTCTCAACCATTCCAGCGATGAAAACATCTAAAAAACAACATTGTTGAATGAATTCTTAAAATTCAACCCCAACACTGGAAATGTATGGGAATATGCGGTCGGTGTGCGTTGAAACAAAAAAAATAATACTTTGACTTTCCTGAACATCCATCTCGCTCTTTCTTTCATTCGTCTTCTTTTCAGTCCTTTGCTGCGTCGGCTGTTTTGAGGACTGAGTCCTCTCCCAGGATCTTACAGAGTTCGTTGAGTCTGTGTTGCATCTTGGGTATTCCTGCAAGTGAGGATTCGAGGCGCTGTTTCTCCTCGGTCAGGGAGAGACGAGTAGCGGTGTCCAGCTGCTCGAACCTCCATCCTCCCTCGCCATCAAACTGTAACAGGTGGGTGTGGTACTTCCTGTAGGTATGAAAAGTGGAGCAAGAATATGGGTTAAGGATGGGATTATTTCATGTTTGTGCTATGTTTCTCTTTTTTATTCATTCATTATCCAGTCCAAGCACAACATTATTTCCAAATAGTATACAATTGTCTTTGACCTTATGGTTGTGTTATGTTATGAAACATTATTGCAGTGTCAATGATGGTGCATGTCTTCTGTTCTATTGTGGTTGCAGTTATGTTGTGATTATTTTGTGCTGTGCCCAGCCTTGTTGCGTGGTGTAGTGTCATGTCATGTTGTGTAAAATGTCATAGGGTTATTAAGTGACTGCTAAGGTTAAACAAGCAACTAAATAGCAGCAGCAATCTCCTGAGAGGAACAGACTTGCACAATATTTTCGTAGTACTGTTTGTGTTATGTGCAATTATGTTTAATGCCTGAGGCTAACTCAGAGAAAATACAGAACAGAGCACTGCTGACGTGACAACTAGTGGTGCATTTGCTTGTAGCCTATTAGTTGTTTTGCGTTAGTTTTTTCTCTTTTTTTCCCCTACAGGTTTCTATACAGTTCCCCTTTAAAACTGTTCTACAGTGTTCAGTACAGAATCTGTGTGCTTCAAGACAAAAAGCGGCATAAAATATTACATATTGGACGTTGAAGAAACTATCTGACTAGTCTTGCTTGCCATACTCATGGTGCTCTGCCTAAGTGTCGGAGACACAGCGGCTGTCGGAAGAGACACTATGACTGCATTTACACAGGCAGCCCAATTCTGACATTCTTTCACGAATTGGTCTTTTGACCAATCAGATCAGCTCTGAAAAATATCTGACGTGAAAAGATCTGATGTGATTGGTCAAAATACCAATTAGTGGAGAAAATATCAGAATTGGGCTATGATATATATCTCTTACCAGAGGGAGGGCCTGTGGGTGATTGACAGTAATGATATCCCAGCATCCTTTGCAGCCTGGAATATTTTTCCCTCCACGTCAATGCTGACAGCACTGGTGCACTCATCCAACAGGGCATATTTTGGCCTGACACACAGGAAAATGGAAATTAGTAATTTATAACTCTCTAATGAAAAATTAATTAAATCAACTAGCCACCAATCAATCAGCTGTCAAACAAGAGAGGAATATGGGCTATTCAATCAACAGAACCTCTAAATATCTACTATTATGTTTTTCCAACAGGGTATAAGAAGGCCTAAGATGGCAGGCCAAGTCTTACCTGTTGTAGAACATGCGAGCCATGCCCATCCTCTGTTTCTCTCCCCCAGACAACACATCCTTCCAGTCCATCTCTGCATCCCAACCTACACACAGACAAACAGACACACATCACAGTCAGTTAATATTGGAAGTACTGTCATTGACTACAGTTTATTCTCCATTGGAATAAGTAGGTTAAACACTACACAAAGAACAACGGAAAGGGTTTAAATTGTGTACCTGTGTAACACTGGTTGTGTAACTGTGGTGAGAGTTCAAAGTTCAAGAATATTCAATGCAGTAATTTTTTTATTTTATTACAAAAACACCAACACCAAAAAATAAGAATAAGAAATAAAAGTAACAAATAAAAATAATTAAAGATAGAGCTGATTGTTGGAGAATAACAGGACCACTGGTCTCCAATTAACTACACTCTACATGTCCTTAATAAAACCAATGATATGGAGAGGGATAGACTGATGCCACTAGAAAAATACAGAAATAACTTATTGAGCGGTCAAATGCACTACAGACAGCGCATAGTATGAGATACAAAAAGAGAGAGAGAGATACAAAAACTTTTTGAGGAAGGATGTGTTAGCTGAACTAAGAGGGCCCCATTCAGTATATGTCTGTTGTTGTTTGGGAATCCCCTTGGAAACCATATCATTCATCTCAAGGGTAAATGGTTTAAAAATAGGTTACTGGGAGTTGTCAGGCTTCAGCTACCTCTTTTCAAAGTGCACCTGTTACTACGCCTTCAGACCCACGCAACCTTGTTGTTCTAGGCTGACTCGGATCGTATTTCCTTCACTGCCCCTCCCCGGGTTCTTACCGCCCTCGCGGGTCACTATCTGGTTGAGGTTAACGATGTCCAGTATGACCTCTAGGTCCTTGTCTCTGTAGCCTCTGTCATGCATGTCCTTTAGAGAGTCTGGGTAGATCACCTGGTCTCTCAGGGTTCCAATGGACATGTACGGCCTGAGGAGAGAGAGCGGGAGGGGGAGATAGTCAGACACAACATTTAGGTAAAAACGTTTGTGTGTGTGTGTGTGTGTGTGTCACGTTTCACCATTCCAGTAAAGCCGTCAAAACACCTGGAAGATCCGGTAGATCTTTCACGACTCTAAGGTCTGGTTTCTCTTTCTCACTCTCCATGGAGAGTCTAGAGGGTAAGGTTAGCTACTGCAGATTTTTAATACATTTAACTGTGTGTGTGTGTGTGTGTGTGTGTGTGTCTGTGTGTGTGTGTGTGTGTGTGTGTGTGTGTCTGTGTTTTTATTTTACTATCCTTGTGGGTACCAGAAGTCCTCACAAGGATAGTAAAACAAGGAAAATTCTGACAAGTGGTCCCCAGAAGGAGAAATGCTCTTTTAGGCTTAGGGGTTAGGTTTAGGGTTACAACTAGGGTTAGAATTAAGGTTGGGGATAGGGTTAGGGGTTAGGGTTTGTTATAGTTTTAGGGTTAGGGGTTAAGGTTAGGCTTAGGGTAAGTTTAGGGTTATGGTTAGGTTAAGGTTAGGATTTGATTTAGGTTAAGGGGTTAGGGAAAATAGGATTTTGGATGGGAATCAATTCTTTGGCCACAAGGATAGCAATACAAATCTGTGAGTGTGTGTGTGTCACGTTTCAGCATTATTGAAAAGCCGTCAAACACCTGGGAGATCTGGTAAATATTTCACTACTCTAAGGTCTGGTTTCTCTCTCTCTCTCCATGGAGATTCAGTTACTGAGTCTAGAGGGTAAGGATCCCTACTGCTGATTTTCAATACCTTTCACTGTGTGTATGGAGTGTGTGTGTGTGCATTCATACAGAATATTCATCCGTGCATGCCTGTGTGTGTGCCTCTATGCAAGCTTGCATGTACAAATGTAGGATCTTAATTTGAGCCAGTTTGCTACAGCAGGAAAATAATCCTGCAGCAACAGGAAATGTGAATTATTATGTGGATTATAATTAATGGAAATGTTTTGTAGGAGTTGATACATTTTTCGTTAGGGAAAATCAAGTCTGATATATTAAAGTGGTAATTACAAACTTCAGAAGCTTTTTCTTTTTTTCTTGAATTCCCTACAAGTTTGCATTTCCTGCCGTGCAGGAAAATTCTCAGCAACAAAAGAGTGATCAAATGAAGATCCTACATCTATACATGTGTGTCAGAGTCAGTACATGTGTGGGCATAAGGATGTGTGTGACAGTGACAACCACTGACCTTTGTGGTATGTAGAACATGTGTTGTGGGGAGGGTTTGTGCAGCAGCCCCCCATAGACAGGCCACAGCCCACTGAGGATCCTGAACAGAGAACTCTTCCCACAGCCGTTAGGACCTGTGATCAACAGGTGCATACCTTCCTCCACCTGCAAGAAACAGCATTCACACACACGTTATAGCCTTGGATTACTGAATAGTTTCCTCACAGCTGATGTGTCTAACAACCCATGCCATGAGTTTGGCAAAGCGAGACTAGTCTGAATCACTTGATTCTATGTAGTCCCTACATATTTTTTTGACATGGTTTATGTTGGGTATTAGGAAGCCATACTGTCCTTATTTTATACAATGCAATTTAGTGTGTGTGTGTGTGTACGTGTGTGATTATTACATGTGTGCTTCCTTCTCTTAGCCAGGCTTCACTTCAAAAATAAATTCAAATCTCAAAGTAAGCTAACTTTCCGGTAACACAACAAAGAACAAAGCATGTCCAACCCTACCCTGGGGGAAGATGGCTAGAGGGTTAGGCAAATATAGTGACAGCAAACACATCACAGATATTGTGACATACTGTATTGAATGTTTTAGTAGGATGCTGAGCAGGATCTTCAGTAGGACACACTTTCACAACACGATGGAAATGGAAAACAAAAATCTGTTTTCTTATTGGATAAGTTCAGGTAGTACTTAATTTGAAGTTTTTCACTTAATTTGAAAACGTTTTATTACTACTGAACATTGCCCAGGATTTTGCTGTAATATTTCTCACCTTGAAGTTGAGACTGGAGACCACTATGTCTCCATTGGGAGTGATGATAGGGACACTCTCACACACGATGCCATTGTCCACATCGATGACTCTTCCTGCAGAAGACCGAGACAAAAAACAAAGGAGAAATCAGTCATTGTGTGTCGATCACTAATTCATATGATCAGTTCAGCCAATGAGAGTACATGTGGCTGCCATAAAAATGTGTAGCAGCATTTAAAAAGTGTGAGAAAGTGTAAAAAAGTGCAGCTGTAGATACTGAGGATGTAGCCAACTGACTAACTAGCTGTGTTAGTGAAGAGTATGTCCAGATGCACACGTTCACCGTTAGTATTAGCCTATCGGTTAGAGCGTTGGGCCACTAACCGAAAGGTTGCTGGTTCAAATACCGGGCTGACATGGTAAAAAATCTGTCGCTGTACATATCAGGTGTATGTGAAAATAAAACATCACATAACATGATTACAGCTGAGTAATTTGACCAAGATGGTCGGAAAAAACAGCAATAAAGATACACTGCACAGGATTAGCCTACGCTGTGTCCCAAATCGCACCCTACTCCCTTTATAGTGCGCTACTTTTGACAAAGGCCCATAGGTCTCTGGTCAAAAGTCAGTGTTTCCCTGAGGATTCTTTTCAGCAGCGGTGGCAAAGTTAGCGTGGGGTGAACGTCTGTGACAAGGTCACTTCTGGTGACTTGAAAAGAGCATTCTACTCCAAAATGAAAGAATATATGATTATATTATATATGACACCATCTGAAATATAATTTCCCCTTTAAAAACATTATAACCTGTAGCCTGAAATTAATAGGCTGAAGCTTGGGATGGCCCATCTGCATTTACAGTGCATTCAGAAACTATTCAGACCCCTTGACTTTTTCCCCCCAAAATTGAAATTGAAATATCACATTTACATAAGTATTCAGACCCTTTACCCAGTACTTTGTTGAAGCACCTTTGGCAGCGATAACAGCCTCGAGTCTTCTTTGGTATGACGCTAAAAGCTTGGCACACCTGTATTTGGGGAGTTTTTCCCATTCTTCTCTGCAGATCCTCTCAAGTTCTGTCAGGCTGGATGGGGAGCATCGCTGCACAACTATTTTCAGGTCTCTCCAGAGATGTTTAATCGGGTTCCAGTCCGGGCTCTGGCTGGACCAATCAAGGACATTCAGAGACTTGTTTCCGAAGCCACTCCTGCATTGTCTTGGCTGTGTGCTTAGGGTCATTGTCCTGTTGGAAGGTGAACCTTCAACCCAGTCCGAGGTCCTGATTGCTCTGGAGCAGGATTACATCAAGGAGATCTCTGTACTTTGCTACATTCATATTTTCCTCGATCCTGATTAGTCTCCCAGTCCCTGCCGCTGAAAGACATCCCCACAGCATGATGCTGCCACCACCATGCTTCACCGTAGGGATGGTGCCAGGTTTCCTCCAGACGTGGCGCTTAGCATTCAGGCCAAAGAGGTCAATCTTGGTTTCATCAGTCCAGAGAATCTTGTTTGTCATGGTCTGAGAGTCCACTAGGTGCCGTTTGGCAAACTTCAAGCGGGCTGTCATGTGCCATTTACTGAAGAGTGGCTTCCGTCTTGCCACTCTACCATAAAGGCATGATTGGTGGAGTGCTGCAGAGATGGTTGCCTTTCTGGAAGGTTCTGCCATCTCCACAGAGGAACTCTGGAGCTCTGTCAGAGAGACGATTTCCGATTGTTATGAAAACTTGAAATCGGCCCTAATTAATCGGCCATTCCGATTAATCGGTCGACCTCTAATATAGACAGGTGTGTGCCTTTCCAAATCATATCCAATCAACTGAATTTACCACAGGTGGACTCCAATCAAGTTGTAGGAACATCTCACGGATGATCAATGTGAACAGGATAAACCTGAGCTCAATTTCGAGTCTCTTAGCAAAGGGTCTGAATACTTATGTAAATAAGGTATTTCTGTTTTTATTTTTAATACATTTGCAGACATTTCTAAAAACTTGTTGTAGCTTTGTCATTACGGGGTATTGATGAGTGTCACGCCCTGACCATTGTATTCTTTGTTTTCTTTATTATTTTGGTTAGGTCAGGGTGTGACGAGGGTGGAATGTGTGTTTTTGTCTTGTCTAGGGTTTTGGTATGTCTAGGTGTGTGTGTGTAGTCTAGGCAGTATGTAGGTGTATGGTGGCCTAGATTGGTTCCCAATCAGAGGCAGCTGTTTATCGTTGTCTCTGATTGGGGATCCTATTTAGGTTGCCATTTTCTAGTTTGGTTTGTGGGTTATTGTCTATGTGAAGTTGCATGTCTGCACTCATTGTTTATAGCGTTCACGTTCGTTTTGTTATTTTGTTAGTTTGTCTAGTGTTCTTCGTGTTCAGTCGTCTTCTATTAAAAATATGTATTCACATCTCGCTGCGCTTTGGTCTCCTCACTACAACGTTCGTGACAATGAGGAAAAACATGTATTTAATACATTTTAGAATAAGGCTGTAACGTAACAAAATTTGGAAAAAGTCAATGGGTCTGAATACTTTCCGAACGTACTGTACCTAATTGAAACCCCCCAAAAGACTGAATGGATAAAATGATACAAATATATGTTGTAACTTGTCACTCCAGGCGACTGAACATTTTAGAGGCCCTCCTCCTGGCCGCAGAGAAAAAATGTAGCTGTTTTAAAATTCTACACATTCTGTCATGGGGCGGAGAGAAAACATTTAAGTTTTAAAGCGAATTTCCTGCAATTTTATAAATTTTGCCATGGGGCTGAGAGAAAATGTGCCGATTAGAGCAAATTTCCTGCAATTCTACACACTTATGCATTGTTCTTATGCTATCTGAATGACTCAAACATTCTAACAAAATGATGCCATGCAATTTTGGGAATTTTAGATTCTGCCTGACTGTCTAGCTTTAATTTGGTGATTGTTAGTTCTCAAAGATTATCATATTTAATTTTTAATATATAGATCCATTATCGTTTATACATACTTTCTCTGTTTTAGTCATTTAACTTTACACTGAAAACGTTTTACCTTGGCGATTTCTTTTTTATATACACTGTATATAAAAAATATATATAAATATATAAACAAATATTTTCTACCATTTAGAAAATAGTAAAAATAAAGAAAAACCCTTGAATTAATAGGTGTGCCCAAACTTTTGACTAGTACTGTATACATACAGTTGAAGTCGGAAGTTTACCTACACTTAGGTTGCGTCATTAAAACTCGTTTTTCAACCACTCCACAAATTTCTTGTTAACAAACTATAGTTTTGGCAAGTCGGTTAGGACATCTAATTTGTGCATGACACAAGTCCTTTTTCCAACAATTGTTGACAGACAGATTATTTAACATATAATTCACTGTATCACAATTCCAGTGGGTCAGAAGTTCACATACACTAAGTTGACTGTGCCTTTAAACGGCTTGGAAAATTCCAGAAAATTATGTCATGGCTTTAGAAGCTTCTGAGAGGCTAATTGACATCATTTGAGTCAATTGGAGGTGTACCTGTGGATGTATTTCAAGGCCTACCTTCAAACTCAGTGCCTCTTTGCTTGAGATCATGGGAAAATCAAAAGAAATCAGCCAAGACCTCAGAAAAAAAATTGTTCATCCTTGGGAGCAATTTCCAAACGCCTGAAGGTACCACGTTCATCTGTACAAACAATAGTACGCAAGTATAAACACCATGGGACCACGCAGCCGTCATACTGCTCAGGAAGGAGATGCGTTCTGTCTCCTAGAGATGAACGTACTTTGGTGCGAAAAGTGCAAATCAATCCCAGAACAACAGCAAAAGACCTTGTGAAGATGCTGGAGGAAACAGGTACAAAGTATCTATATCCACAGTAAAATTAGTCCTTATCGACATAACCTGAAAGGCCGCTCAGCAAGGAAGAAGCCACTGCTCCAGAACCGCCATAAAAAAGCCAAACTACGGTTTGCAACTGCAAAGTACAAAGATCGTACTTTTTGGAGAAATGTCCTCTGGTCTGATGAAACAAAAATAGAACTGTTTGGCCATAATGACCACCGTTATGTTTGGAGGAAAAAGGGGGAGGCTTGCAAGCCAAAGAACACCATCCTAACCGTGATGCACGGAGTTGGCAGCATCATGTTGTGGGGGTGCTTGCTGCAGGAGGGAATGGTGCGCTTCACAAAATAGATGGCATCATGAGGAAGATAAATTATGTGGATATATTGAMGCAACATCTCAAGACATCAGTCAGGAAGTTAAACCTTGGTCGCAAATGGATCTTCCAAATGGACAATGAGCCCAAGCATACTTCCAAAGTTGTGGCAAAATGGCTTAAGGACAACAAAGTCAAGGTATTGGAGTGGCCATCACAAAGCGCTGACCTCAATCCTATAGAAAATTTGTGGGCAGAACTGAAATAGCGTTTGCTAGCAAGGAGTCCTACAAACCTGACTCAGTTACACCAGCTCTGTCAGGAGGAATGGGTCCATATTCACCCAACTTATTGTGGGAAGCTTGTGGAAGGCTACCCGAAACGTTTGACCCAAGTTAAACAATTTATAGGCAATGCTACCAAATACTAATTGAGTGTATGTAAACTTCTGACCCACTGGGAATGTGATGAAAGAAATAAAAGCTGAAATAAATAATTCTCTCTACTATTATTCTGACATTTCACATTCTTACAATAAAGTGGGGATACTAACTGACCTAAGACAGGGAATTCTTACTAGAATTAAAGGTCAGGAATTGTGAAAAACTGAGTTTAAATGTATTTGGCTAAGGTGTATGTAAACTTCTTACTTCAACTATATATATATGCGGCACCGATTTAGAAGCGGTGGCCTGCCACTGGTAAATTAATATGGAGAAACACTGAAAGTAGGCCACTATATAGGGAATAGGGTGCCATTTGGGGAGGACTCTATGTCTCTCTGTAACCTTTAAAAAGTATACGTTGATTCAACGTATACTGTAATTGTAAGGCAACAAGCTGCAGTTGGATAGTGAGTTTGCTCAACATTTGTGCATATACAGTGAGCTCCAAAAGTATAGGGACAGTGACTATTTTGTTGTTGTTTTGGCTCTGTATTCCAGCACTTTGGATATGAAATGATACAATGACTATGAGGTTAAAGTGACTGTCAGCCTTAATTTAAGGGTATTTTCATCCATATCGGGTAAACCGTTTTAGAAACTACAGCACTTTTTGTACATTGCCTGCCCCCCCCATTTTAGGGAACCAAATGTATTGGGACAAAATCACTTAAATGTGTATTAAAGTATGTGGTCCAATATTACTAGCACACAATGACTACATCAATCTTCTGACTACAAACTTGTTGGATGCATTTGCTGTTTATGATAATTTTTTGCCTATTAGAAATGAATGGTGAATATTGTGTCATTTTGGAGTCCCGTTTACTGTAAATAAGAATAGATTATGTTTCTGAACACTTCTACATTCATGTGGATGCTATCCTGATTACGGAATATCCTGAATGAATCGCGAATGATGTTACAGATGCACAATTATCATTGAAGCTGGTAACCCTCCGGCTGCTGGCTCACTCCCTGCATGCAGCTCGGGGATTCGAACCGGCAACCTTTCGGTTACCAGGCTACCGGCCCGCCTCTCTAACCTGAATAGCATTTAACATTTAAGTGTCTCAGAATGTGTATGTGTATCCTACGTACCGCTGGACAAATGTGTACTAAATGCTTAACATCTCAGACACTCTACCTTTGATTTCCAAAGGCCCATCAATGTGCATCTCTGGCCTGGCCACGTTCTTCTTCTCTCCTGTTCCCGTGGTAGATGTGGACGAGCGCTTGTACATGCCCCTCTGCACCTCGCCAAACACCAGGAACATGTTGTAGACACGCGTCGTGTAGCCCGCCAGCTCTGTGACCTATTACAGACAACCAGAAAGGTCAGAGGTCATTCGTTGAGGTAAATAACACTGGAGTCAGACTGAACAGAAAGGGGTCAGTTAGGTCATCTTACCCAACAGAGTTCACTACCATTGCCCGACAGTAGATGTTTGCAAAGAAGAGCCGTGCGTGTGTCTTTGGGAAAACACTTACATTAATGCACGTGAACTACGGGAGCAGCCAGCAGCAGAACTGGTGTATAGCAGTGTATTGCAGCGTGCACTGAAAATCTGGTCAGGATAACAGTACAAGGTGAAGGGCCATTATTTGATCAGATGATGCAAAAGCCCTCTGTATAATTTATGCAACTAATTTTCACTCATAGCTTAATATGACTCTAAACAATGGCTGTTTTTGTTTTTTAATAGCTGTTTGTATCTGTGTTTAGGGAACACACAGTACTGATGATGGCCCGAGGCCTTCCTACAGATAACATAGCTTGTATAATGGGGCGGCTGTACACTCTTAGAAAAAAGGGTTCTAGAAGGGTTCTGCAGCTGTCCCCATGGGAGAACCCTTTTCAGTTCCAGGTAAAACTATTTTGGGTTCCATGTACAACCCTCTGTGGAAAAGGTTCTATTTTTTTTCTCTAATAATTTTTTTAACCTTTATTTAACGAGGCAAGTCAGTTGAGAACAAATTCTTATTTACAATAACGGCCTCCCCCGTCCAAACCCGGACGACGCTGGGCCAATTGTGCGCCGCCCTATGGGACTCCCAATCCCAGCCGGATGTGATACAGCCTGGATGACTGTGACCCAAAAGGGTTTTACCTGGAACCAACAGGGGTTCTTCAAAGGGTTATCCTATGGGAACAGCCGAAGAAGCGTTTTTTGTTCTAGATAGCACCTTTTTCTCTAAGAGTGTAGTGTCAACAGGAGCAACAGCCTACACACACTCGGAGATGGAAGGGAGGGAATGAGGGGGATGGAGAGAGATAGTGACAAACTGTAGCCTAGAGACAGAAACAATCCCAGTCATGGAATCATCTCCCTATAGGGTACTGCTAGAGGGAACTCCCTGAAAACAACCTTAACAGACTAGAAATAGGCCTACAGTATATGATCATTACTGAGATTATCTAGCCATTACAGATTGCCTGGACACAAACAGATTACCTAGACATTGCAAATTGCCTAGGCATTACAGAGGATGCATGGTCTACAGTGCAGCATGCCTACAAAAACCAAATCAGTCATACATACGTGATTCAAATGAGTTGCATGCAAAACCTCAAACATTTCAAGGAGATCTCTTCCAGGTTAGTTAGGGTGTTATTGGATTGTTAATGAGGAGCTGAACCCAGCCAGACAGGCTACATGGGTTGTGGCAGGCAGTCTCTGGGGCTGGCTGGCTGTGTTAACTCTCTCCTGGGAGAGAGGGCTACTAGGTATAGCCTTCCCTGGTGGAGGATTATAATTATAAATGGAGGATTATTCACAGCTAGGCAAAGCCAGCCAGCCAGCAGAGTGGCAGAGGGGGAAAGCCTCTAAAGTGGAACTGACAGCACTTTGACAATATTCAATCTTATTCAAATCTGTACACCCCCAGGAAGAATATGACATTTTGTTTTTTTACATTTTCTGACAAGCGAGCATTTTTCACGTTTTCATAAATTCATAGAACGTTTGGGAATGATGTAGTAAGGCATTTGTGACATTTCTATAGCAATATAGAGTGGGAAAGCGGCCGTGCGTTTGGACAATTAGGACACTGGAGAAAATAAAACAGAATAAAAACATCTGTCCTGTCCAGGACCGGAGTCTACGCAGACCTGTGCGCCATAGCCAATCAGAGCTACAGTAGGCCTATATGCAAATAAGCCATTTGCCACAAGGGCCTGACGATCATTCACTTTGAACTGGACTGTGTGTTTACAGGCAGTAGCAACAGCGCAACATTAGATCTCATTCGACAAAAGCCACAAAATACACCTGAATGGATTTCTGCAAATACTATATGTAAATACCACTGGAGTCTTACATTTGGGAACTTTAAAATCCTATTGATCAAACAACCATGAAATGGTAGCCCTCGTATGCCTATGCATATCAACAAGATCAACAACTAATGCTAGCCAGAGTGGGATGAGCTAAAATCTAACGAGGGAACATTAGATAAACCCTCTCAAACTTTTTCAGTGGCCATCAAAATTGCACTGATAAACGATGGAGAATAGTAGCTTGCTCGTCCTCCTGCAGCTTGCCTGCCAATGCATGCTTGTCCCAACCCACGTTTTGATAACTGAATGGGAACTTGCCTGCCCGCCCATTTGATCAATGCCAAATACATTTGATTGACAACTAAGAGATATGCTAACTGTGGATAACAGTCATTCAAGTTCAGCATAGCTAGCTAGCTAGTCATCTATGCACTTAATTAGCGAATGGAGGACACGTTTCCCTTGCTTCATTTTCATGCCAGCCAGGTCGGCTATACTCCTGTTGTAAAGATAAACAATGTGCTTAATATTAGGAAAGTTGAGAAATAAATATAGTAGGCTCAGCCTATAGAAAGCTGATGGGATCCTCCTCTTTTTAATAGTGGCCATCACTTTGTTTTCTCACGCAATTGCATAGCCTATAGAACCACCTGGTGGTTTATTCAATAAATTACTAGTAGTTTATAAATAGAGTGTATGACTCTTTTTCTTTAGATTTATTGTGATGGTGTAGGCTATATTACATGGATTTCTTAGACTTTTTAAAATGTAGATGCTCCAAAGATATGCATCAGTGGCTTGTAGGTGTCACGCTGGTATAAAGGAGACAGGCGCAGGAATACACAATAGGGGTTTTTAATACACCCAAAACAAACACGTACAGTGGGGCAAAAAAGTATTTAGTCAGCCACCAATTGTGCAAGTTCTCCCACTTAAAAAGATGAGAGAGGCCTGTAATTTTCATCATAGGTACACTTCAACTATGACAGACAAAATGATTATGGTGGAAAATAAGTATTTGGTCAATAACAAAAGTTTATCTCAATACTTTGTTATATACCCTTTGTTGGCAATGACAGAGTTCAAACGTTTTCTGTAAGTCTTCACAAGGTGCAGGTCTACAATTTTGTTTCTGGTGTCCTTTGACAGCTCTTTGGTCTTGGCCATAGTGGAGTTTGGAGTGTGACTGTTTGAGGTTGTGGACAGGTGTCTTTTATACTGATAACAAGTTCAAACAGGTGCCATTAATACAGGTAACGAGTTGAGGCCAGAGGAGCCTCTTAAAGAAGAAGTTACAGGTCTGTGAGAGCCAGAAATCTTGCTTGTTTGTAGGTGACCAAATACTTATTTTCCACCATAATTTGCAAATAAATTCATTAAAAATCCTACAATGTGATTTTCTGGATTTATTTTTCTCATTTTGTCTGTCATAGTTGAAGTGTACCTATGATGAAAATTACAGGCCTCTCTTATCTTTTTAAGTGGGTGAACTTGCACAATTGGTGGCTGACTAAATACTTTTTTGCCCCACTGTATACAAAAACACTGGGCTGTACCCAAACAAAAGAGCGAGGGTAAACCTTGTTGACCGACACGGGACGATACCCGTAATACACAATATACTGTATATTTAGCACGCAGCATAACAGCTGCACCAACGCATAGGTACTCACACCACCAACAAACATGGGAACAATAACCGACAATATATAACATACTAATCAGGGGAAATGGAAACCAGGGGTGTGTAATCTGACAAGACAGTCCGGGGTTGATGATAATGAATCCCGTTCAGTGAAGCCTAGAAAGCCGGTGACGTAGATCTCCGGAACTGGTGAACAGAATGAGCATCAGTACCGGGGGGATCCGTGACAGTAGGCTATGTGTGGAAGCCAGAAGATGCTAAATGTGTTTATGTGAATTAACGGTCAATTACCGTTGAGACCGGCAGTTATTTGCTTGACAATCACCGGCTGACACAATGTCATGACCGCCACAGTCTCAGGCTGTGTTCAGACAGTGTGCTGTGACAGCAGCAGTAGCGTAATGTGTACTACCTGTGTCTGTCTGAATGTGTGTGCCCCTGCAGCATAACATACCATACTATTCCATAACCTATTGGGGTGTGTGGCTCTGTTCAGACACTGCGATAGGCTAGATGCAGGGTGAGCTGCAGTGAGTGAATATTACCTCAGGAATGTATCTCTTAGGGTGCCACAGCAAACACACAGCAACAATCCCTGCATGCACAGGCTTGTTGGGTGACAGCCAAAACACTACCTAATAATCACATTCTGTCCATTTTCATCCTCTGTGTGTTCTCCACACTGTATGGTATATGACTAAATGTAGCCTAACCTTCAGCAGGAAGTGTGATACTGTAGATCCAAGACAGAGACAGCTGTCTAATTTGCAAGGCAAAAGATTACAAAAACCAGTCTGACACCAACAATACTCAATTCCTCTTATTGAAAGGTCAACCCTCCCCCACAGAGTGAACCAGTGCACATTTTATTGTACATCAGCCCTTTTCTCACATCCATGTAATACCGTAGATATAACTGTCATATTCACAAATATTGAAGTGGGCATAATGACAACCAACACAGACAACATTCAAATCAGCACTGTGATGGGGGACATAAAATGTCCTTCTGGGCCAGATTCTGGTAACTCATAAATAAATGACTGCTAAAAATATATATGCATGAATAGTCATCATCATTTTGGGATTAAGTCCCTATGATTCAGTGAATGAGCACCCTTCTTTGGTGTTGCTTCATGTTGGTCTGCAACCTTGACAGACAGTTTGAAAGTCCTCTTGTCATGAGTGGGTCTAATGGCTTACTCTAACACTGTCCATTCACTCGAATGCCACTTGAATGTAAGAGGAGACGAGACAGGAGAGAGAGACAGAGAGAGAAGAGAACGAGGGAGAGAAGAGAGGAGAGAGAAGCGTGAGACGTCACCTCTTTGTAGGAGGACATGATCCTCTCGATGGCGTCAGCTCCAGAGGCCAGGAGATTGCGTGCGGTGGTGAAAGCCTCCGTCCTCTCGCTCACCAGCACCTGAGTCTGACCGTC
>NC_036840.1:13170162-13251145 GCF_002910315.2 Salvelinus sp. IW2-2015 | reverse complement strand
GAGAGAGAGAGAAGAAAAGGAGGGAGAGAAGAGAGGACAGAGAAGAGTGAGACGTCACCTCTTTGTAGGAGGACATGATCCTCTCGATGGCGTCAGCTCCAGAGGCCAGGAGATTGCGTGCGGTGGTGAAAGCCTCCGTCCTCTCGCTCACCAGCACCTGAGTCTGACCGTCGGCAGTTTCTGTGAGAGGGGAAATTAAGGTGAGACACTATGAGATGACATACTGGGCCCCTAGCCCCTTTGCTTTCTGATCAGTGAACTCCTAGGGGGTATGGCCTAAGGAAGGGCCTAGGAACTAGGGAAAGGGGCTAAAGACTGAAATGGAACAGAGCCATTCTGTGCTTAGACCAGTAAGACTGTAATGACGGCTCGTTTTTTGTGGCCAAAAACCAAACAATTGCCATGTTATCAGTGTGCATGACACTGATTGGGGTGGAGAACACAGGAGGTTGGTGGCACCTTAATTGCGGAGGACGGGCTCGTTGTAATAGCTGGAGCAGAATTTGCGGAATGGTATCAAATATATCAAACACATGGTTTCCATGTGTTTGAGGCCATTCCATTCGCTCCATTACAGCCATTACTATGAGCCGTCCTCCCCTCAGCAGCCTCCACTGGTGGAGACAACGGTAGCATTCAGTTAGTTAGCAGCTAACAGGATAATAGGGACAATAGGATGAAAATACCCTTATCAGCACAACAAAGTTCTTGACAACATTCAGTTGAATAACACCTTAAGGGTATCATTGAGATAGTTGGTTCCTGTGGGTTAACAAATGCGGATCAGCTACTACTACAGTTGAAGTTGGAAGTTTACATACACCATAGCCAAATAAAATTTAAACTCAGTTTTTCACAATTCCTGACATTTAATAGCAGTAAAAATTCCCTGTATTAGGTCTGTTAGGATCACCACTTTATTTTAAGAATGTGAAACGTCAGAATAACAGTAGAGAGAAAGATTTATTTCAGCTTTTATTTCTTTGTGGGTCAGAAGTTTACATAGACTCAATTAGTAGTTGGTAGCATTGCCTTTAAATTGTTTAACTTGGGTCAAACGTTTCAGGTAGCCTTCCACAAGCTTCCCACAATAAGTTGGGTGAATTCTGGCCCATTCCTCCTGACAGAGCTGGTGTAACTGAGTCAGGTTTGTAGGACTCCTTGCTCATATACGCTTTTTCAGTTCGTCCCACAAATTTTCTATATGATTGAGGTTAGGGCTTTGTGATGGCCACTCCAATACCTTGATTTTGTTGTCCTTAAGCCATTTTGCCACAACTTTGGAAGTATGCTTGGGCTCATTGTCCATTTGGAAGACCCATTTGCGACCAAGATTTAAATATATCCAATATATCCACGTAATTTTCCATCCTCATGATGCCATCTGTTTTGTGAAGCGCACCAGTCCCTCCTGCAGCAAAGCACCCCCAAAACATGATTCTGCCACCGCCGTGCTTCACGGTTGGGATGGTGTTCTTCGGCTTGCAAGCCTCCCCCTTTTTCCTCCAAACATAACAATGGTCATTATGGCCAAACAGTTCTATTTTCGTTTCATCAGACCAGAGGACATTTCTCCAAAAAGTACGATCTTTGTCCCCATGTGCAGTTGCAAACCGTAGTCTGTTTTTTTTATGGCGGTTTTGGAGCAGTGGCTTCTTCCTTGATGAGCGGCCTTTCAGGTTATGTCGATATATGACTAGTTTTACTGTGGATATAGATACTTTTGTACCTGTTTCCTCCAGCATCTTCTCACGGTCCTTTGCTGTTGTTCTGGGATTGATTTGCACTTTTCACACCACAGTACGTTCATCTCTAGGAGACAGAACGCGTCTCCTTCCTGAGCGGTATGACGGCTGCGTGGTCCCATGGTGTTTATACTTGCGTACTATTGTTTGTACAGAAGAACGTGGTACCTTCAGGCGTTTGGAAATTGCTCCCAAGGATGAACCAGACTTCTGGAGGTCTACAATTGTTTTCTGAGGTCTTGGCTGATTTCTTTGGATTTTCCCATGATGTCAAGCAAAGAAGCACTTAGTTTGAAAGTAGGCCTTGAAATACATCCACAGGTACAACTCCAATTGACTCAAATTAAGTCAATTAGCCTATCAGAAGCTTCTAAAGCCATGACATCCCTTTCTGGAATTTTCCAAGCTGTTTAAAGGCACAGTTAACTTAGTGTATGTAAACTTCTGACCCACTGGAATTGTGATACAGTGAATTATAAGTGAAATAATCTGTCTGTAAACAATTGTTGGGAAAAATTACTTGTGTCATGCACAAAGTAGATGTCCTAACCGACTTGCCAAAACTATAGTTCGTTAACAAGATATTTGTGGAGTGGTTGAAAAACGAATTTTAATGACTCCAACCTAAGTGTATGTAAACTTCCGACTTCAACTGTATGTGGCATATGCAAATTAAGAGGGACTGTTTTTTGGGGCTTTGTGAGATCAGCACAAAATTACCTAAATAGAATCAAATGTCAGTCGGTTCAAATGAAAAACGGAATAGGCTACCTACTGGTATGCAGAAACAGAGATAAACCATTACAACTATTCCCTCTTCCCCGGAGATGCTGTACTCGAAAACAAGAGGGTTTAGAAGAAAACAAGATGATGTCGTGATGATTATTACCGCTGTCAGCGAAGCCAGTAGCTGTGATGATGGGCACAGCCACCATGACCAGTCCACAGCTACTCCACACGTACTTCATGAGGAACTGCTCTATCATGATGTACCACAGACGCTTGGACAGGATCAAGTTCATCTGCTCCGCCAGGGCCCGGTAGCACTTCTGCAGCTGACGCATCTCCACCTGACACACACAGGACAGACAGACACAAAGGCAGTTTACATTGCAGTCACAAAAGTATCTAGCCTACACAGTATAGCACATTTACAACAAATGTACTACAATAGTTTTCACATTACATTCACGTTGCATTTGAGTTATTTTGCGCTTGCAGACAGACAGTCTTATCTAAAACAAGTGCATATAAGGAGGCTGTCAATCAAATGATTGAAAATCACTTTTGGGAATTGGATATGATGTCATGGGTGTTCTTTGGATCCGACTCCAAGGGATCCAACCCATGGGTATTTATATTGTAATAAATACATAGTGACTTTGCATGCAAAATCCTCCATGCATCCTTCCTCGTATACCTTGTGGCCCCTGTAGAAGGCTATCTCCTCTGCATTGGCAATGATCCTGGAATGCACATAGCGCAAATGGCCTTTCCTGTGGGCCTCTTCAGCTACTAGTTTTCCGAATTTCGGCGAGCAGGCCCTCAGAACCTTGGCCGTGCAAAACACCACCAACCCAGCCAGCAGGGTCGGCCCGCTGGCGTTAGCCCCCCTGGACCGGGCCGTCTGAATGAGGGTGTAGGAGGTGAGTATCACATCCAAGATGGGCTTAGTGAGGTTCGAGTAGAGATGCGCCACGGATTGGGAAAACATCATTACGTCCTCGGTAAGAGACTGGTCCGGGTTGGTCAGTCTCCCGTCCATGTTGCTAACTTTGTAGTAGGTCTGGTCTGTGAAATAGGTGGTGTAGGCATGGTCCACTAGCCGTGTGCGGAAGGCGAGGGCCAGCTTGCATTCCAGGTAGCGGATAACGCTGTTCACGAATGTGGCCGGGATAGCAATAAGGAGCCATTTCATCAGTTGGATGATGAAGCTTCGTGGTTCTTTCTCAACGATTGTTTTCACAATCTTGCCATCCAAGCCTGCGACATAGATAGACAGAAACGTCCGGGAAATCAACGCGACCGAATGCAGAGACAGCAATCCAAGCTCTTTGGAGACAAGCTTTGGAAAGAGAATTTTAATGAGTTCAAGTATCTGCTTAAAAAATTCAGCGTTTACACCAGGTGACTTTGTATGACTCAGTGCATCTGTTTGTGATTTAACCGTCGAGCCATTTTCCTCTCCTGTAGACCCCCTGCTATTCTTGCATTCTTTCCGTTTAACGAATTGTCTGCAGACGATGGGGTACAAGGTTTTCACCCCATAGGCAGCGGCCGCGAGAAAGATAGCTCGCTTCGCTGCAGTCGCCCGGTCCCATTTCACTCTGGACGCCGCATCAAGTATATTGGACATCTTTCCCCTACAAAGCGATCAAAGAGCTAGTCTTCTTTGATGTTATTCCGTTCTACATCCACCGGGAGTTAGTATCATGATGGAAAAACAATCTACCTCATACAATGGTGCGAGGTTTCAGCTAGAAAACCCAACCGCTAGCTACGTTCTAGTATTTCCGTCAATTGGTTTGGCAGTGTTTTCTTTGGGCAACACCCCGGAAGGACATGATCGGTTGTGAGTGACATATTAAAATGAGGTCCTACTGTACGTTTTACTGTACATACTGTATTGTGACTATTTCCCCAGCATCTGTGTATAGTACACTTAATAAACTCATGTCATAATTAAAACAATAATAATGTTATTTTGTTATAGAGTGTAATAACATGGTTTCTACAACGCCTCTCTCATCTCTGAGAGGGACATAGTAGCTACGTCATTAACGTAATTTATTTGACGTCTGTTGGCTTGGCTCCAGCATCTTTGTGTCACGCGCTGTACCTGTCAACTCAACTGAAGCATCGTTATAATCGGCTACTTCATGAGAAAGTTTCACTAGTAGCTAGCTAGCTAGGTTTCATAAAAACTCAACAACTGTCACCTCTTTTATACTGTTAGATACATTTCAAAAGTGCTGATAAAATACATGGCCTAATAGAGTAAATTTTTTCTGTCTGATTTTACTGGACAAAATGAATTGGGTCGGTGGTTCAAGGTAAGTTTGACAGCTAGCTAGCTAACGTTAACTTGCTAAACTAACGTTAGCACTTTTACATATGTTCTTTTTGACAGTCTGGGTGGAACGAGTTTTAGAAAACCTTGTCAGCAAATATTCAACATGAACTTTCTCTTTCTTTGACAAATAACATTAGAACTGTAACATAACTGTTACTATTTAACAAAAATATTCTACTGACCCCCTTTTAAAAATATTATATTGACCCCCTTTTAAATAGCAATTTTAACTTGATTTTCCATTGTAAATATTCAGGAACCGGTTTATGATGAGAAATGACATGAAAAAGCAGAGGGTAAGTTAAACCCACAGTGGCCTTAAATAAGGTCCCATATTGTATACATTATAATACAGTATACACTACCGTTCAAAAGTTTGGAGTCACTTAGAAACAGACGACTCACAAGTTGTCAACTGGCAGCTTCATTAAATAGTAACTTACCTGCAAAATACCAGCGTGAAGAGGTGACTCCGGGATGCTGGCCTTCTAGGCAGAGTTCCTCAGTTCAGTGTCTGTTCTTTTGCCCATCTTTTATTTTTATTGGCCAGTCTGAGATATGGCTTTTTCTTTGCAACTCTGCCTAGAAGGCCAGCATCCCAGAGTTGCCTCTTCACTGTTGACGTTGAGACTGGTGTTTTACGGGTGCCATTTAATGAAGCTGCCAGTTGAGGACTTGTGAGGTGTCTGTTTCTCAAACTAGACACTCTAATGTACTTGCTCAGTTGTGCACCGGGGCCTCCCACTCCTCTTTCTATTCTGGTTAGGGCCAGTTTGCGCTGTTCTGTGAAGGGAGTAGTATACAGTGTTGTACGAGATCTTCAGTTTCTTGCCAATTTCTCACATGGAATAGCCTTCATTTCTCAGAACAAGAGTAGACTGATGAGTTTCAGAAGAAAGTTCTTTGTTTCTGGCCATTTTGAGCCTGTAATCGAACCCACAAATGCTGATGCTCCAGATATTCAACTAGTCTAAAGAAGGACAGTTTTATTGCTTCTTTAATGAGCACAACAGTTTTCAGCTGTGCTAACATAATTGCAAAATGGTTTTCTAATGATCAATTGGCCTTTTAAAATGATAAACTTAGATTAGCTAACACAACGTGCCATTGGAACACAGGAGTAATGGTTGCTGATAATGGACCTCTGTATGCCTATGTAGATATTACATTAAAAAATCTGCAGTTTTCAGCTACAATAGTCATGTACAACATTAACAATGTCTACACTGTATTTCTGAACAATTTGATGTTATTTTAATGGACCTAAAATGTGCTTTTCTTTCAAAAACAAGGACATTTCTAAGTGACCCCAAACTTTTGAACGGTAGTGTATGTGACATGATAATACATATGCCAACATTTTATCAGGAATTCTTTGAAAAGACAAAAATGCAGAGAAAGATGAAAACTTTAGGAATACCAACCTCTCCTAAAGGAGCCAGTTCTGGAAGTATGGACCTAGTGACTTTATTCATAGTAAACCAGATTGCTGCAAAGAAAGAAAACAATGGTGAGTTCAGACAGGCATCTATAGATTATGAATAAATACTAATAACATTGAAAAAGGATCCCACCCACCCACAACAATAACTTTGTTTGTTCCAGATCAGCCAAAGATAACTCACATCACTGATGATAAAGGAGGACCCAAGTCGATGAGGGAGGGGCCCCTGGAGTTACCCATGAGCCCTTGCTCCCCATCACGGCTTTCCCTTGTGGAGAGCCAGCCTTTGTACAGGTATCGGTTATATATATCAAATCAAATTTATTTATAAAGCCCTTCTTACATCAGCTGATATCTCAAAGTGCTGTACAGAAACCCAGCCTAAAACCCCAAACAGCAAGCAATGCAGGTGTAGAAGCACGGTGGCTAGGAAAAACTCCCTAGAAAGGCCAGAACCTAGGAAGAAACCTAGAGAGGAACCAGGCTATGAGGGGTGGCCAGTCCTCTTCTGGCTGTGCCGGGTGGAGATTATAACAGAACATGGCCAAGATGTTCAAATGTTCATAGATGACTAGCAGGGTCAAATAATAATAATCACAGTGGTTGTCGAGGGTGCAACAGGTCAGCACCTCAGGAGTAAATGTCAGTTGGCTTTTCATAGTCGATCATTCAGAGTATCTCTACCGCTCCTGCTGTCTCTAGAGAGTTGAAAACAGCAGGTCTGGGACAGGTAGCACGTCCGGTGAAGAGGTCAGGGTTCCATAGCCGCAGGCAGAACAGTTGAAACTGGAGCAGCAGCACGGCCAGGTGGACTGGGGACAGCAAGGAGTCATCAGGCCAGGTAGTCCTGAGGCATGGTCCCTAAGGCTCAAGTCCTCCGAGAGAGAGAAAGAAAGAAAGAAAGAGAGAATTAGAGAGAGCATACTTAAATTCACACAGGACACCGAATAAGACAGGAGAAATATTCCAGATATAACAGACTGACCCTAGCCCCCCGACACATCAACTACTGCAGCATCATTACTGGAGGCTGAGACAGGAGGGGTAGGGAGACACTGTGGCCCCATCCGACGATACCCCCGGACAGGGCCAAACAGGCAGGATATAACCCCACCCACTTTGCCAAAGCACAGCCCCCACACCACTAGAGGGATATCTTCAACCACCAACTGACCATCCTGAGACAAGGCCGAGTATAGCCCACAAAGATCTCCGCCACGGCACAACCCAAGGGGGGCGCCAACCCAGACAGGAAGATCACGTCAAGCAATTATAGAATAATTTTAGGAGGAAAAGTGAAACAGTAGCTCATCTTTAATGACATTAAAGTATCTGTAATAACGGTAGTGTACTACTCATGTATTTTAGTATCCAGGCTGCTAGAAAGAGAAAGCACTGCATTCCTGATCGATTCAAGTGTAGACAGGTCAGTCGGCATTTACTCACACTGATTAATCTTTTCTGACAAGACAAATACATCACCTTACATCACTAGTACTCTTTTGATCATATTTCTGAACATACAGATACAGTAAGCTTTATGGAAATGTTGACTCAACCTTGTGACATTTGGCTGGTTCATTGGTTGTTGCTCTCAGCTCTCACCAGTGCTGGAGTCGAACATGTCAGACACCAGTACGTCAGACTACCAGCACCGCATCCAGGACACCCTGAGCCCCTTCTGCTCGGCATCATCGTCAGTCTCCCCCTCAGGGGCAGGCCTGTTCTCCCTCCAGCAGAGAGCACAGGTCCAGCCACAGCTACACTGCTCCCCTAGACCCCCCTGGGATACCTCCACCTCAGAGCAACTACAGGTATTCATACAAATACAGTCATAGTAACAGTATTTCTTCATTTGGAATGTATTTAACCCCACCTCTACCCCACAAACACATGAAACAAAGACAAATGAATGTGCATTCATTCCACTGTACTAACAGTTTTGTAAAGTAAAGAGAAAGTATAACTGAAACCTAATGGATATTTGATTTTGTAGTTTAGACCTTTCTCTCAGCCAGGAGGGAGGAGAGAGTGTTCCCCGTGGGCCACAGGACCAAGTGGACCCAAACAGCAGCTGAACATGACCCCCCCTGTGTCCAGAGTACGGTTTGGAGGCACAGAGCCTGAGTGAGTACTGAACTGAAATATCAAAGATGTGTTTTTACCTGATATGCAGGAAATGTTGATTTTCTTTATCCATCTTCTGTTCATACATTATTGAGATTGACAACCCCCTCTGAACTGATATTCTTCTTATCCTGATTTCTATTGCTGTATTAATTCTGTCTGTGAAGACAGATGTATTAGTTGATATTTCCATAACTTGTGCACTGACTAATGGGGTATGCATCTGCCTACCCAGTAGCACAGACACCAGAGACCATGTCATGCACGCAGTGGGGTTCTCTATCAACCAATCGGAGGGCAAAGACCACACCTTGGCGTTCTCTCTCAAAGATCAGACACTGAAGTTCTCTCTCAACCAAATAGAGAGTGAAGAGCAACACGAGAAAGCACTCTTCGGGGCCTGTAGTAATGAGGAATATGGAAGTGAAGGTACTGTTTAATCCCAGATGGCACCCTATGCCCTATATAGTGCACTACTTTTGGGCAGGGCCCATAGGGCTCTGGTCAGAAGTATAGCACTGTAGGTAATAGGGTTCCATTTGCTACGAATACACTGTGTAGTGTGCATTATGTAGGCTATTAATCATGTCCCTTCACTAAAACTATGATACATGTTTTTGCATAAAGTTTGCCAATCTCTCTTTATTGACATACAGTACCAGTCAAAAGTTTGGGCACACCTACTCATTCCAGGGTTTTCCTTTATTTGTACTATTTTCTACATTGTAGAATAATGGCGAAGATATCAAACTATGAAATAACACATATGGAATCATGTAGTAACCAAAAAAGTGTTAAACAAATCAAAATATATATTTTATATTTAAGATTCTTCAAAGTAGCCACCCTTTGCCTTGATGACAGCTTTGCAAACTCTTGGCATTCTCTCAACCAGCTTCATGACGTAGTCAGCTGGAATTCATTTCAATAAACAGATGGGCCTTGTTTCCTTAATGCTTTTGAGCCAATCAGTTGTGTTGTGACAAGGTGTGTGTGTGTGTGTGGGGGGGGGGGGGTGGTATACAGAAGATTGCCCTATTTGGTAAAAGACTAAGTCCATATTATGGCAAGAACAGCTGAAATAAGCAGCAAGAAACAACAGTCCATCCTTACTTTAAGACATGAAGGTCAGTCAATCCATAAAATTTCAAGAACTTTGAAAGTTTCTTCAAGTAAAGTCGCAAAAACCATCAAGAGCTATGATGGAACTGGCTCTCATGAGGACCGCCACAGGAAAGGAAGACACAGAGTTCTGAACTGTTGATGATCAAGTTCATTAGTTACCAGCCTCAGAAATTGCAGCCCAAATAAATCCTTCAGAGTTCAAGTAACAGACAAATCTCAACATCAACTGTTCAGAGGAAACTGCGTGAATCCAGCCTTCATGGTCGAATTTCTGCAAAGAAACCACTACTAAAGGAAACCAATAATAAGAAGAGACTTGCTTGGGCCAAGAAACATGAGCAATGGACATTAGACCGGTGGAAATCTGTCCTTTCGTCTGATGAGTCCAAATTTGAGATTTTTGGTTCCAACTGCCATGTCGCAGAGTAGGTGAATGGATGATCTCTGCATGTGTGGTTCCCACCATGACGCATGGAGAAGGAGGTGTGATGTTGTGGGGGTGATTTGCTGGTGACACTGTCTGTGATTTATTTAGAATTCAAGGCACACTTAACCAGCATGGCTACCACAGCATTCTGCAGGGATACGCCATCCCATCTGGTTTGCACTTAGTGGGACTATAATTTTTTTTTCAACAGGACAATGACCCAACACACCTGCAGGCTGTGTAAGGGCTATTTGACCAAGAAGGAGAGTGATGGAGTGCTGCATCAGATGATCTGGACTCCACAATCACCCGACGTCAACCCAATTGAGATGGTTTGGGATGAGTTGGACCACAGAGTGAAGGGAAAGCAACCAACAAGTGCTCAGCATATGTGGGAACTCCTTCAAGACTGTTGGAAAAGCATTCCAGGTTGTCACGTCTACTCCCGCTCCTCCCCTCCGTCGTTCGACGTCGCCGGTTTACTAGCCACTGGTCCTGGCATTCATCATTACGTGCACCTGGCATTCATCATTACGCTCACCTGCTCTTCATCATGAGGCACACCTGGACTCAATCACTTCTCTGATTACCTCCCCTATATCTGTTACTCCCTTAGTCAATACTGCCTTGGGAATGGAACTTTGTGTTTCATGTCTGTACACTACTCGTGTTTCTTGTTTTGCTCCATTTTCCGTTTATTATTAAACTCACCACCTGCACTTGCTTCCCGAATCCCAGCGTCCACGTTACAGAATACTGCCTCACCAAATGGAAGCAGCAGGAAATGTCAGTTTGTCCCTGCCGGATAAATATGACGGAACCCCATCTAAATGCTGTGGCTTCCTACTCCAGTGCTCCCTCTATTTTGCGTATCAGATGGGAGCCCCCACCACAGAGAGGTCCAAGGTTGCCACGGTTATTTGTCTGCTGACTGGGCGGGCGTTGGAGCGGGCTATTCCAAAGAGGACTGCGCGAGGAGGTCCAGTCGGAACTGGCATGTTGTGACGACAGCCTCTCCTTGGACGCACTCATCGCGATGGCCATCTGGTTGGATAATCTAATTCAGGAGCGTCGGTACCCACATCGCTTCTCTCCCTCCCTCAGTGAACACTCTGTAGCAGAGCCTGAAACTATGGAGGTAGCGGTCACACACCTCCCCGCGGGGGAGCGACGCAGACGGAGACAGCTGAGGCTCTGTCTCTATTGTGGTCAAGGGGGGCACCAGCTTCAGAGTGTCCGGTACGTCCCAATTCGGGATCCACAAGCCCAGAGGGACGGTCACGTGATCTTCAACCTCCTGGGGCAGGTGTGAGTATCCCATCTTCATCAGTTTCTGCTAAACCCTTTTAGTGTCGATCACACTAGCTGACTGTCCCTCATGTACTGTTTCTACAGTGCTAGTGGATTCCGGTGCCGCGGGGAACTTTATTGACCAGACCCTTGCCTCCTCTCTGAACATCCCCTCATACCCGCTCTCCGTTTCCGGTTCAAGCTCTTGATAAATCGTCCACTAGAATCCGGAACCATCACACACATCACCACACCACTCACCCTCATCGTTGAGTCCATTCATCAGGAAAACATCCCTTTCTTCATCACTAGTGCACCAGCTCACAAGATCATCCTCGACCTCCCATGTCTCCAACGCCATAACCCCACCATCTCATGGTCAAGGATGAGAATCACGGACTGGTCACCCGAATGCTGGAGGACCTGTTTTCCTGTTGCCTCTCGTGTCGTAGCCCCTGTGGTCTGGGACGTAGATGTGGACATTCGCCAGGCTCTGGAGAGGGAACCCGCTCCCACTACCTGTCCTCCTGAGCGCATCTACATTCCCATGGGGATAAGGGGGCGAATGTTGACCTGGGTACACACAGCTGTCGTCGCTGGACATCCTGATCACCCGTACTAAAAAAAGTATTGGTGGCCCACCTTGGCGCAGGACGTTACTCGCTACGTGAACTCCTGTTCTGTGTGTGCCGAAACTAAGTCTCCCGGCACGCTCCAGCAGGGAAGCTCCTTCCCCTTCCAGTGCCTCAGCGTCCCTGGTCTCATCTGTCCATTGACTTTGTTATCGATCTCCCGTCCTCTGACGGTTTCACCACCCTTCTGGTGGTTGTGGACAGATTTTCTAAAACATGCCAGTTTATTCCTGTCTCTGGTCTCCCTACCTTAATGGCCTTCCGGAGGACATTGTCTCCGACCGTGGCCCCTAATTCATGTCACGGGTATGGAGGGCTTTCATGGAGAATTTGGGGGTCACGGTCAGCCTCACTTCCGGGTACCGGCTTCAGTCCAACGGGCAGGTGGAGAGGATGAACCAGAAGCTGGGGAAGTTCCTGAGGAGTCACTGCCAGGACCGGCAGGGGAAGTGGGCCCAATTTCTTCCCTGAGCGGAATATGCACAGAATTCATTACGTCACTCCTCCACCGGGCTTACTCACTTCCAGTATGTCCGGGGTTGTTAGCTGGCCCTGGCTACATGGCCTCCAAGCCATACCAAGGCCCCTGCGGTGGACGAGTGATTCCGGCGCGCAGAGGAGGTTAGGAGTGATGCTCATGTGAGGATCCAGCGTGCCGTCCATCGCCAGAAGGAGCAGGCGGATCGCCACCTCAGTGTGGCGCCCGTGTTCCATCCTGGTGATCGTCTGGCTTTCCACCAGGAACCTCCCACTCAGCCTGCCCTGCAAGAAGCTGAGTCCCCGGTTTGTGGGGCCGTTCAAAGTTCTCCAGAGGGTTAACGAGGTGACTTATAGGTTACAGCTTCCCAGTGATTATCGTATCTCACCTTCATTTCATGTCTCCCTTCTGGTGGTTCCTGGTCCCCTGGCTGATGCTGTCCCCCACAACACCCACCCGCCCCCCCTGGACGTCCCGCCTATGCCGTCAGATCCCTACTGGACTCCCGACATTGTGGGGGTCGGCACCTGCACTTGCTTCCCGACTCCCAGCGTCCACATTACACCAAGCATCCACATTATACAGGGGAAGCTGGTTGAGAGAATGCCAAGAGTGTGCAAAGCTGTCAGCAAGGCAAAGGGTGGCTACTTTGAAGAATCTCAAATATAAAATATATTTGGATTTGTTTAACACTTTTTTGGTTACTACATGATTCCATGTGTGTTATTTCATAGTTTTGATGTCTTCACTATTATTCTACAATGTAGAAAATAGTGAAAATAAAGAAAAACCCTTGAATGAGTAGGTGTGTCCAAACTTTTGATTGGTACTGTATGTATGTCATTTCATCCCAGCAGCTAATTTTAAGAAGGGGATGTCTAAGATATATCTCGAGGAAGTACCAACGTCTTCCAGAGATGTGAATGAATCACAGAGCCAAGACCCTGAACCTGATTTTCTGACTCAGGTAATTGCAGGCAGCAGCATTACATCAGGTGTCTAATGCCACCTAGTGGCAGAATTGGAATAATTTCAGAGCTAAACAATGATGACGATAAAATACAGTACCATTTAGCAGACAGTTTTTCCAAAGCTACTACAGTCATGCGTGCAAACATTTTACATACTGGTGGTCTCGGAAATCGAGCCCACTATCCTGGCGTTGGAAGTACCATGCTCTACCAACTGAGCCACCGAGGACCTGATGAGAGAATGATAATAGGTAAAGGTAAGGGGAAATGTGTTCATACGGTGAAGGCTAGCCTGTTTCATTGTTACACCTGTATTCCAACAGGTTTCCAACTGCACTGATGTCAGCTCATGTAAGTTTCCACAGTATATTCAAAATCATCTGCTGTTCACCATCTGTCTGACACTGATAGTCTGAGTCCCAAATGGCACCCTATTCCCTATATAGTGCCAAATTAGGAATTTAATGAGGAATAATTGGGTGTCATTTGGGACGCAACCTGGTAGAAACTTACCTGCAGATCTGTCTTCAGCTTGTCCTGGAAACACTCATAATGGTCCTAAGGAATGCTGTGAATCATCGCCCAGTTACTCTCCAAGTGGAGGTTACTTTAGTTCAGACTCTGATGATGATGTAAGTAAACAACAATTAAAACTGTTTACATCATTTGGTTAATATACTGTAAGGGGATGCTTAGATTTTCCATAGATCCCATAGGCCTACCATTACTGACTTGGTAACACTTTACATTTAATTGCTCTTATAAGTCTGCGTAATTACTGTTTATAACATGTTGTTACATAGTAACTGCTTTGCATTTACATGGTAATATCAACATATTTCTTAGCCTGAGTCCCAGATCTGTTTGTGCTGTCTTGTCAACTCCATTGCTGTCACGTAGGTTGACAATGACAGCAATGGAGTTGACAAGACAGCACATACAAATCTGGGACTTAGGCTGCATATTTTCATACTAATCTTTAAATGTCACACTAGGAGGTGGAGGATTATCACCAGTGTCATCAGGATGGATCCTCACAGTCACACACAGTGAGGTCCTGTAGTGAAAAGTTCCCTGTCCTCAGCCAAGGCTCATCACATTGGAACACACAAAAACTGGGTCACCCTCAGTCTCAACCCAGACCTTACACCCCACCCACTAGGCCTCAATGCACAGGGAACTGTGGAAACGACCAGAGAGATCATAGAGACCAGAGAGCTTTGGAGAGCTTTGGCTACACTGAGAGACGGTCAGGCTGTGTAGTTACAGATGACAGTAACGGCCAGGTTAGGGTTATAAGTGATCAGTATGTCCCATATTGTCCTCTGTCTGAATCACAGTGCTCTGAGGTTCACCAACAAAAGATGGAAGCCACCGGAACACGAGAAACACAAACACGAGAAATGGGAACACAGACTGTCGCCAACATCACCTCGAAATGTCCAACATCGGACGTTTCAACTCAGTGCAGTTTTGGACTGGAGTGTAAAGAGAACAACCTCATGGACTCTGAATCCCACAAGTCTGCTTACAATGTAATACCGACCCCAACTACCAGAGGGCAGGCAAGTCACAGAGAAGAGTCTATGAGCCAACAGACACACAGAGCATTATCAGACAGATCCAGGAGGGAGGGAGAAGAGCAAACGCCCTGGAGAAAATCAACAGCCAGAGAGCTCAAGGCTGGACCTGGGCACCATCCATCAATCATCCCTTCTAACAAGTGTCGTAACACTAACACTGAGAGTAGAGTGTGTATTCAGAGACCCACTTCCTCTATACTAGATGATCTCATCACCAATGATGTAAAAGGTATAAATAGCAAATGTTTGATGTAATTAACAAATCAGTGTAGCCGATATAGACATATCTATGGCAGATGATCTCCAAATCAATGCAAACAACTTCATATGTGGTGTAATTTGTCATAATCGATTGAAAGTAAAGCTAGTGAATGCGTGTAACAAGCACACATTATACTGCAATTATATTTACTCTGATCTGGATATGTTGACATTCTTCCATACAGTTTGTTGCAGTTATTTTCTTACGGACCGAGATTCATGATGGTGTTATTTTTTTGTATTTTCAGTAGTATTTTGAAACTGGATGTTGCTCCCTAATGATGTTTTTCTCTCTTCCATCCAGACTTGAGAGATGAGCAGCTGCAGCATAGAGGACAAGGAGATGAAAGAGAGGTCCTGGACCCTGTTGAGAATGTTCCTCTTAGAGAAGACCTTCCAGATGACAAAGAGGAGAAACGGAGTGGGAGTGCAGAGGAGAGGGAGGAGGTCACTGCTGAGAGCGGAGTTAACAGGCTTTCAGAGGAGGTTGAGACACTTCAGGAAATAGCAGACATTCTGCTCATGCTGAAGCAGAGGAAAAAAGATTAGAGGTGGGAAGGACAGGAGAGGAGGGTATCCCTTTAAGAGTTGTGAACAAAACTAGCAACTACATTCCTTTACCACAGAATCTGTTTCTGCATATTTAAAGATTTATAACAATGTCCTTGGGATTCTACATTAAAACGAAAGCCAGACATTGCAAGATAATTCGTTTATTTTTTCCCAATACATATTTAAGTGTTCAAGATTCTCATGAATATATTTACTTTGATAGAATATAAATTCTAGCAAAACATTTACAGCAACAATAATTAAATGTATACTATACAGCACTGGATACATGTTTTTTAATCTTCACTAGTTCTTCATAAGCTAGAATAGAAACACTGCATTTAATTTGTTTTCACATAGAAAGAAATTGCGCCCGCTCACCATAAACACATTGGATGTCCCCATTTAGGAATTAAAGCAAAGAAGGCAATATAATAATAACACAATGGGTTGTCAAGGGGTTGTTGAGCATCTTTCCTAAAATCACAAAACATCAAATAACTTGTTTGACACTATCTCAAGTTTGTTACATGACGGCAATGTTGTCACCTCTGTGAAGGGGGTGTGCAATAAAGTGTTTTTTCTCTATAAAACGAACTGTGATAATAATAAAAAAGACATCTTCCAGTGAACCTCCAGTTTAGACTACCTATAGTATCCTCTCTTTTCTAATCACATTTCTAATCAAATACTCAAATATTGATAATAAATACTCAATAATCCAGTATTGACACTGATGTTCCAATGAACTGGCAAAACACATCTAGTGATCCTTTGAAATGCTGTCATTTCATTTCAGTCTAAAGAAAATCCTATTTGAATTCCCAATAGTAGCTATCTTGTTTTGTCACAGACAATAATACACAGACATATTCTCATCGACATTATGTTCACCACTTTAAACAAGAGTCTGCTACTCACAAATCTATGTGTACTCAAGTACTCAACTAAAAAGGTGTCACCTTACATAGTTTTATGATATATAAAACAACATTAGCAAGTACAGTACAGTACTCCTTGACCCTTTAGAACACGAGAACCCCAGCTATTTTACGTGAAGAGTATGCTTTGCAATTTGTACATAAGGCTGTGGAGGAAGACAACGTAAAATGGAGACAAAATAAGACATTCTTTCTGACATTGTTTTCCCAAAGAACAACTATGTGTGACATTAACTGACTAAACTGTCCATTTCAATGCATGGTTATTTTCTCTGAGAGACTGAGGTACAACCCAATGAATAGTCTGGTCTACATTTAGCAATAAAAACATTTGCAACTTCTGAAATCAAAAAAGGCTATCATCACACTGGCTGGCCATATAGTCAACTCCATACATTTCACTTCAGTATAGGCACCGGCATCATGGGTAAAATACATTGGAATAGGCCTCCCGGGTGGCGCAGTGGTCTAAGGCACTGCATCGCAGTGCTAGCTGTGCCACCAGAGACTCTAGGTTCGACTCTGGGTTCTGTCGCAGCCGGCCGGGACCGGGAGGTCCATGGGGCGACGCACAATTGGCCTAGCGTCGTCTGGGTTAGGGAGGGTTTGGCCGGTAGGGATATCCTTGTCTCATCGCCCAATGTGTACGGTGTTTCCTCCGACACATTGGTGCGGCTGGCTTCTGGGTTGGATGTGCGCTGTGTTAAGAAGCAGTGCGGCTTGGTTGGGTTGTGTTTCGGAGGACGCATGGCTCTCGACCTTCGTCTCTCCCGAGCCCATACGGGAGTTGTAGCGATGAGACAAGACAGTAACTACTAACAATTGGATACCACGAAATTGGGGAGAAAAAGGGTGTAAAAATAAAATACATTGGAATAAATAACATAATAATCCATAGGTTTACTAATAAGAAAACAAAGACAGGTCATGTGCTACTGTAGTTTATCAACCAACATGATAAAACAAATAGCAAAGCAAGACTCATCATAGACAGAGAACATGTTAGGTCCCAAATGGCATGCTATTCCCTTTATAGTGCACTACTTTTGACCAAGGCCCATAAGGCTCTGGTTAAAAGTAGTGCACTATATAGGGAATAGGGTGTCATTTGGGATGCAAAGCCCAGGTGTACTACTAGTGTCTGACACCCCATTTGTGATGCTACGGATAAGCTGAGACAATATTGTTTTGAGTTGTGTTTCATATAGAAAGGCATACTGGTATCAACACTATATATTACAATCCCTCTCTCTGATTTTAAAACTTGTAATATCATGGCAATTTTGGTGGACGTTTGGACTCCTACAATAAAGGTTTTGTTGTGAAGAGGTTTTATCTCTAATCATAGGGTTTTATGTGAGGGAAAAGGCAATAGTTTTGTTAATTGTATGGAAATTCATAATAATGCGACATATGAACAGTAAAATGGATGTCTAAATGCTGAGGATAAATATGAATGTAATGTATGCTTAATACTATTTACATGATGGTTTATAAATCAAAAAGAACACTTATCAAACTATAGAAGTAACTACAACATTACATTGGCAAAATCAAATGTGTAAGTAACTTGTGTTATAAATAGCTACCCTGTGTGTGAAGAAGATGCAGCAATGTAACCTACGTGACTGTGAGGCAAACCAGAGAACAGGACTCGGGGAGGTTGTAGCTCCCCGAGTCTGTATCAAGCTTCCTGTCCATGTAATATTATTAATTATGATCTAAAAGGCTAAACTAATCCTAAATCAAACACTCCTACTCTGAGACACTTGATACACACTTTCTGAGATGAGAGAACAAGGACCATATCCAAGGCCAAAGTTACAAACTAGACTGGGACCAGATCTGTTTGTGTTCTTCCCAACTCCATGGCTGTCATCATAAAGCCATTATTTGGCATGACAATGAGTTGGTATGAAAGCACAAACAGACTGACACTCAGGCTAGGGCTAATCCACGTCGGAGGCATCGTTATCAGAGAGGTGGTAGTTGCTCCCCTTCACCCTGATGTACTCCACCTGCCGGTCCTCGTCAGAGTCTGTGGCCCCGCAGGAGCACAGCTGGTTGTCGAACAGGGACTCAATCTCCTCCAGCCTCCGGCTCTTTGTCTCAGGCAGACAGCCGTAGATGAAGAAGAACCCAAGCAGAGCCAGGCTGGAGTAAAGGAAAAACACTCCTGGGAAATAACAATAACAACAACTACAAAATCAACAACACATCATCTGTCAGTCATTAATAGGGCCTACAGTTTTTCCATGACTACCGTACGTGACCAAGAAGGGCACAGAGGTTTTCCTGTACTAACAGCAAAGTTCAGTTCTAGGCTGCAACAGTGTATAATTCAGTATCTACTGCACATTATTAAATGACAGCAAGTAATCAAACATGATGAAACTACATTCATTACACATTGAGCCTATCATAAGATATCTCAAGTCTCTCTAGATTAATCAAATGTCCAACAAAGGTCAGATCCTGCTGTTCAGGTTGATTGATCAAGGATGTCCTGTAAGTGGGGTATTGATCAGTGACTACGGTTTGTACTGTAGTAGGTGAGGGACTGGGCCACGTGGATGAAGATGTGCCTGTGTTACCGTAGTAGGTGAGGTTCTGAGCCACATGGAGGAAGGTGAGGGAGACCAGGAAGTTAAACATCCAGTTGACTCCAGCTGAACAGGCGTTCCCTGTGCTCCGGGCCCACAGGGGGTAAATCTCAGAGTTGATTGTCCACGGCATTGGACCCATACCTGGAAGTGGAGGGATGACACAGGGCTTACGATAGCTCTACAGTACAGTAACTACCCCCCCCCCGCATGCAAACAATGCTGAATCAAGACGTATATACAGTAAGCACACAAATCAAACCTTTAAGCAAGTATACCAAATGACATCAATGCATGGTTAACGCCAAACTTGAAATGAGATCACATTTTCTAATAATGCATTTCTTTAGTTAGTAGTTGCCTCACAGTGAAAGTGAAATACAGCGTAAATTGAATCTCTACATAGATCAGTGTTGCCTCTCACCTGGGGCGAAGAAGGCCAGATAGAGAACAAGACCCAGTAGGACCACCCAGGAGTAGGAGGTGGGACAGTAGTTATAGGCCCAGTACGTATTGACTCTCAGCTGGGTCGAGTTGGAACACCTGGTACAAGACAGTTATTGTATTGTAGCAACAGTAGTTATGTTATGGATAGAGGGGTACTATGAGTACAGTATTATAGAATAACCACTTCTCAAGCCTTCTTCAAGGAGTCTTATTCAACTCCTTCCACTAACCCCCTCCATCCCCTTCACAAACACACAACAAATAAGCCCACACACAGAGCACATTCTATGACTCACCTGCCCCCTGCTGCCCTATGCACAAACACACCCTCTCTCCCTCCCCTTAGTGCCTCCTGTAGCTCACCTGCCCAGGCTGCCTTCTCAGTGGAGGCTGTATTGACAGATACGTAGCTCACCTGCCCCAGGCTGCCTTCTCAGTGGAGGCTGTATTGACAGGTACACACGAGGAGGCGAACAGAGCTGTGCTGTTCTCACGGTAACAGAAGCCACACCCCGGGTCCAGCATACACGGCTCACACAGCCTGGGATGACAGGAGGATTGGACAGAGATGTCATAAACAGAGACAAGATCCTTGAGGAGGTATAACAGAACACATTTACTCGCTGTGAATGGAGAAGATGCTATCTTGAGCTATTTACTCTGATAACATTAGAATAATCTATGTCTGTGTGGGTGTACGTATTTGTGTGTGTGTTTGTGCATCCATGTGTGGGCATGCGTGAGTGTGTAGTGCGGCGAGCCGATTTCCGATTTCATTCACAGAGAGAGTAGCTCAATTTTTTTTTTTTAACAATTCACCTTTATTTAATCAGGTAGATCAGTTGAGAACAAGTTCTCATTTACAACTACGAGCTGGCCAAGATAAAGCAAAGCAGCGCGACAAAAACAACAACACAGAGTTACACATGGGATAAACAAATGTACAGTCAATAACACAATAAATCTATGTACAGTGTGTGCAAATGTAGTAAGATTAGGGAGGTAAGGCAATAAATAGGCCATAGTGGCGAAATAATTACAATTTAGCATTAACACTGGAGTGAGGGATGTGCAGATGATGATGTGCAAGTAGAGATACTGGGGTGCAAAAGAGCAAAAAAATGTATAACAATATGGGGATGAGGTAGTTAGGTAGGCTATTTACAGATGGGCTATGTACAGGTGCAATGATCGGTAAGCTGCTCTGACAGCTGATGCTTAAAGTTAGTGAGGGAGATATATGTCTCCAGCTTCAGTGATTTTTGATATTCGTTCCAGTCATTGGCAGCAGAGAACTGAAAGGAAAGGCGGCCAAAGGAGGTGTTGGCTTTGGGGATGACCAGTAAAATATACCTGCTGGAGCACGTGCTACGGGTGGGTGTTGCTATGGAGACCAGAGAGCTGAGAAAAGGCGGGGCTTTACCTAGCAAATACTTAAAGATGACCTGGAGCCAATGGGTTTAGCGACGAATATGTAGCGAGGGCCAGCCAACGAGAGCCAGCCAACAAGAGCATACAGGTCACAGTGGTGCGTAGTATATGGGGCTTTGGTGACAAAATGGATGGCACTGTGATAGACTGCATCCAATTTGTAGAGTGTTGTGTTGGAGGCTAGTTTGTAAATGACATCGCCGAAGTCAAGGATCGGTAGGATGGTCAGTTTTATGAGGGTATGTTTGGCAGTATGAGTGAAGGAGGCTTTGTTGCGAAATAGGAAGCCGATTCTAGATTTAATTTTGTATTGGAGATGCTTAATGTGAATCTGGAAGGAGAGTTTACAGTCTAACCAGACACCTAGGTATTTGTAGTTGTCCACATATTCTAAGTCAGAACCGTCCAGAGTAGTGATGCTAGGCGGGTGTGCAGGTAGCAATTGGTTGAAGAGCATTCATTTAGTTTTACTAGCATTTAAAAGCAGTTGAAGGCCACGGAAGGAGTGTTGTATGGCATTGAAGCTCGTTTGGAGGTTTGTTAGCACAGTGTCCAAAGAAGGGCCAGATGTATACAGAATGGTGTCATCTGCGTAGAGGTGGATCAGAGAATCACCAGCAGCAAGAGCAATATCATTGATATATACAGAGAAAAGAGTAGGCCCGAGAATTGAACCATGTGGCACTCCCATACAGACTGCCAGAGGTCCAGACAACAGCCCCCCCGATTTGACATACTGAACTCTGAGAAGTAGTTGGTGAACACGGCGAGGCAGTCATTAGAGAAACCAAGGCTATTGAGTCTGCTGATAAGAATGCGGTGATTGACAGAGTCGAAAGCCTTGGCCAGGTTGATGAAAACTTTTATCTATGGCGGTTATGATATCGTTTAGGACATTGAGCGTGGCTGAGGTGCACACGTGACCAGCTCGGAAACCAGATTCGATAGTGGTACGGTGGGATTCGAAATGGTCGGTGATCTGTTTGTTAACTTGACTTTCGAAGACTTTAGAAAGGCAGGACAGGATGGATATAGGTCTGTAACAGTTTGGGTCTAGAGTGTCTCCCCCTTTGAAGAGGGGAACGACCGCGGCAGCTTTCCAATCTTTGGGGATCTCAGACGATACGAAAAGAGGTTGAACAGGCTAGTAATAGGGGTTGCAACAATTTCAGCGCATAATTTTAGAAAGAGAGGGTCCAGATTGTCTAGCCCAGCTGATTTGTAGGGATCCAGATTTTGCAGCTCTTTCAGCACTTCAGCTAGAGTTGAAGTCGGAAGTTAACATACACCTCAGCCAAATACATTTAAACTCAGTTTTTCAAAATTCCTGACATTTAATCCTAGTAAAAACTCCCTGTTTTACGTCAGTTAGGATCAGCACTTTATTTTTAAGAATGTGAAATGTCAGAATAATAGTAGAGAGAATGATTTATTTCAGCTTTTATTTCTTTCATCACATTCCCAGTGGGTCAGAAGTTTACATACACTCAATTAGTATTTGGTAGCATTGCCTTTAAATTGTTTAACTTGGGTCAAACGTTTCAGGTAGCCTTCTACAAGCTTCCCACAATAAGTTGGGTGAATTTTGTCCCATTCCTCCTGACAGAGCTGGTGTAACTGAGTCAGGTTTGTAGATCTCCTTGCTCGCACACGCTTTTTCAGTTCTGCCCACACATTTTCTATAAGATTGAGGTCAGGGCTTTGCCACTCCAATACCTTGACCTTGTTGTCCTTAAGCCATTTGCCACAACTTTGGAAGTATGCTTGGGGTCATTGTCCATTTGGAAGACCCATTTGCGACCAAGCTTTAACTTCTTGACTGATGTCTTGAGATATTGCTTCAATATATCCAAATACTTTTCCATCCTCATGATGTCATCTATTTTGTGAAGTGCAACAGTCCCTCCTGTAGCAAAGTACCCCCACTACATGATGCTGTACCCCAGTGCTTCACGGTTGAGATGGTGTTCCTCGGCTTGCAAGCATCCCCCTTTTTCCTCCAAACATAACGATGGTCATTACGGCCAAACAGTTATATTTTTGTTTCATCAGACCAGAGGACATTTCTCGAAAAAGTACGATCTTTGTCCCCATGTGCGGTTGCAAACCGTAGTCTGGCTTTTTTATGGCGGTTTTGGAGCAGTGGCTTCTTCCTTGCTGAGTGGCCTTTCAGGTTATGTCAATATAGGACTCGTTTTACTATGGATATAGATACTTTTATACCTGTTTCCTCCAGCATCTTCACAAGGTCCTTTGCTGTTCTTCTGGGATTGATGTGCACTTTTTGCACCAAAGTACGTTCATTTCTAGGAGACAGAACGCGTATAATGTATACAAACAGCAGATGCGTACTACATTGGGTGGGGCGGGTTGCAGGAAAGTATATTTAGATCGTAGGTGGAAAGTGAGATTAAAATATAAAAAATATATATGAAAAAAAAACTATGAGACTGACTATTTACATGGGACAAGACGGGACAAGACAAACACACGTCCGACTGCTACGCCATTTAATGACAGAACAGCAAACCCATTCCGCCTGCATTAAAGACGAGTCAGACTCATTTAAGACAGTCTTGTTGTTGCAGCTGTGAGTGACCAGAGAGAGTGCTGGTAAATATACACTGGTGTTCAAAACATTAAGAACATCTTCCTATTCAGTTTCACCCCCTTTTGCCTTCAGAACAGCCTCAATTCGTCAGGGCAAGGACTTTACAATGTATTGAAAGCATTCCACGGGGATACTGGTCCATGTTGACTCCAATGCCTCCCACAGTTCTGTCAAGTTGGCTGGATGTCCTTTGGGTGGTGAACCATTCTTGATACACACAGGAAACTGTTGATTGTGAAAACCCCAGCAACATTGCAGTTCTTGACACACTCAAACCGGTGCGCCTGGCACCTCCTACCATACTCCATTCCACTTACAGTGCATTTGGAAAGTATTCAGACCCCTTTACTTTTTCCACATTTTGTTACGTTATACAGCTCTATTCTAAAATGGAACGGGGTATGGTAGGAGGTGCCTGGCACACCGGTTTGGAAAAAAAATCCTCAGCAAAAAAAAATCCTCAGCAATCTACACACAACACCCCATAATGACAAAGTGAAAACAGGTTTAGACATTTTTGCTAATTTATTAAACATAAATAGCTTATTTACATAAGTATTCAGACCCTTTGCTATGAGACTGGAAATTGAGCTCAGATGCATCCTGTTTCCATTGATCATCCTTGAGATGTTTCTACAACTTGATTGGAGTCCACCTGTGGTAAATTCAATTGATTGGACATGATTTGGAAAGGCGCACACCTGTCTATATAAGGTCCCACAGTTGACAGTGCATGTCAGAGCAAAAACCAAGCCATGAGGTCAAACGAATTGTCAGTAGAGCTCCGAGACAGGATTCTGTCGAGGCACAGATCTGGAGAAGGGTACCAAAAAATGTCTGCAGCATTGAAGGTCCCCAAGAACAGTGACCTCCATCATTCATAAATGAAAGAAGTTTGGAACCACCAAGACTCTTCCTAGAGCTTCCACTCCACCAATCAGGCCTTTATGGTAGAGTGGCCAGACGGAAGCCACACCTCAATAAAAGGCACAGCAGTGCGTTTGGAGTTTTCCAAAAGGCACCTAAAGACTCAGACCATGAGAAACAAGATTCTCTGGTCTGATGAAACCAAGATTGAACTCTTTGGCCTGAATGCCAAGTGTCACGTCTGGAGGAAACCGGGCACCATCTCTACAGTGAAGCATGGTGGTGGCAGCATAATGCTGTGGGGAGGTTTTTCAGCGGCAGGGACAGGGAGACTAGTCAGGATCGAGGACATCCTTGATTGGCCCAGCCAGAGCCAAAGACTTGAACCCGATCGAATATCTCTGGAGATACCTGAAAATAGCTGTGCCTCAACGCTCCCCATCCAACCTGACAAAGCTTGAGAGGATCTGCTAGAGAGGAATGGGAAAAACTCCCCAAATCAGGTGTGCCAAGCTTGTAGTGTCATACCCAAGAAGACTTCATGCTATAATCGCTGCCAAAAGTGCTTCAACAAAGTACTGAGTAAAGGGTCTGAATACTTATGTAAATGTAATATTTCATTTTTTGGTTTTTCATAAATTAGCAATAAATTCGAAAAACCTGTTTTTGCTTTGTCATTCTGGGGTATTGTGTGTAGTTTGATGATGAGGAAACAAATATGTAATCAATTTGAGAATAAGGCTGTAACGTAACAAAATGTTTAAAAAGTCAAGGGGTCTGATTACTTTCCGAAGGCACTGTAAATATTTTGTCTTACCCATTCACTCTCTGAATGGCACACATACACAATCCATGTCTCAATTGGCTCAAGGCTTAAAAATCATTATTTAACTTGTCTCCTCCTCTTCCTCTACACTGATTGAAGTGTAACATCAGTAAGGGATCATAGCTTTCACCTGGATCCACCTGGTCAGTCTATGTCATAAAGAGCAGGTGTTCCTGTTTTGTACACTCAGTCTACATGCTGTTGTGTAAATTAGGACAGAGAGTGGCTCAGTCTTTCACAGGGCAGACAGGGTCTCTTTCTCTCTTTCACCCTATCTCTCTCTCTCCATCATTTATATTAACAGAGACCCAACGCCTGTAGCACTGTCGCTAATAGAGTCTGTTGTTGCAGTTAAAATGAACCCCTGGTAGAATAAAAAAACAATCAGAGCAGAGATATTGGAATTATCTACTAGGTAAGTGTTCAGAAACATGTACAGCATGTACAATTAAATTGGAAATAACATTAATTTAATCCTAGATGGAAGAACAGGGAAAATGTATTAAGAAACAAACCCTGTAAAATGTTAATTTGTATTTGTATTTATTATGGATCCCCATTAGCTGCTACCTTTGCAGCAGCTACTCTTCCTAGGGTCCAGCAAAATTAAGGCATTATACACAACATATTAAGTGTGTCCTCAGGCCCCTACTCTACTACCACATGTCTATAATGGGTGTGATTAGTGTGTATGTTATGTGTTTACTGCATTCATGAGCTACTTGATGTGGAATAGTACTGTGCGTAGTACTGTGCGCCTCCCTTAGTCTTTTCTGGACTTGGGAACTGTGAAAAGACCTCTGGTGGCATGTCTTGTGGGGTATGCATGGGTGTCCGAGCTGTGTGCCAGTAGTTCAAACAGACAGCTTGGTGCAATACCTCTGTCAATACCTCTCACAAATACACGTAGCCAGGAGAGATTGACATGCATATTATTAATGTTAGCTCTCTGTTGTCGTGACGAGACTATCATTAAACTGATGACTGTTATTTATTGAATCAAACGAATTATGTTTAATTGTTACCCGATTAAATTAATCAAGTAACAATTAACTCATTAGGGAAGAGATGTTTTTTTTAAGAGAAGAGATGTTTAACAAGTTACTATCTCCCGACTTAAACTCTAAAGATATACCGATATCTCTTACATCAATAAAAGTCAAGTATGCACTATTACCTCATCAGTCTCATTCTGAACATTGCATAATCCGTGGATCCGCAAGAACCCTAGTGATTTTGAATATTCAGGACTACACAAATTGATTTAATCATTTATTTATTAACTAACTAAATAACAACACAGAATACCATACACATTTACATGAGGTAAAAGTCCCTAGTGGACTGATACGATATGACGGCTTGTTACACAATGGAAAGGGGGTGGGGAAAGACAAAGAGAGGGAGAGACAAAGAGAGTCAACTTATCGTACATGCATTTGAAACTACACTCACAGTAACCAGAATACTTAGCACCCTAACCACCACTCATTCGGATTAGAAATGCAATATATAATTACGCGTAGCCACTACCCCGTCTATGGGTAGTGGCTTGATGTAAGGCTCTGGTTGTCCACCAGAGGTCGCAATGTCCTTCTTAGTTGTAGAGCTTCTCTGCTTGAAGTGTTCGTTAGAATAGTTACTTCAGACGTACCAACAGTTGTATCAGAGGGGATTGTCTTCCTTCCCCCCTTGTGTCTTTAGTAAAAAATGTAGGACCATTTTTTCATGCACCACTCCACACTGAATGTTCTGGTCTAGTCTTTACCTTCTTCACTTGTGTTGAGAGTTTCAGAGTTTCTAACCATTTCGTAACGTTCAGCTCCCACTGTACGTCGGCTGGTCTGTAGAGTTTAAACCTTTTTCAGTTGTGTAGCCACCGCGCCACGCTGTCTGGTCTCAGTACAACGTTTCTAACCATTTCAACGTCTGGACCACAGCCTCATGTCTTTTTGGTCTTATAGTTTTAACCATTCGTGACGTCCGGTTTCCACCATCCATCTGCTTGGTCTCAATGGTTGATTATTCAAGGTTCAGCTCCCGACCACTTTACATGCCAGCAGCAACCCGGCAAGTTTTGGTCTGTATGTTGATTCTTAGCGAGTCCTTTTAAGCACTCTGGCCAAAGGGGCGTTCCGTCACGCTGACACGAACTCTGAGCTCACTTGGGCGTGGCTACTGACTGGGCACAAGTTTATAGGAAAAACAATGATCTAATTTATAATTCATTACAGTACAACGGTTTGATTTGTTTGATCTTAGCAATTTTTTCTTAGCTAGCTACATAGCCGTCTTTGTATCAAAGATAATTGTGTATTTAGATGTAATTATCGAGGTTAGCTAACCAGCTATTTTCGTCCTTCTAACGTAGTCAACACTGCTAGCTAGCCTACTTCACCAGCCAGCAGTACTGTATCATTTTAGTCAATAAGATTTTTTGCAACGTAAGCTTAACTTGCTGAACATTCGAGACGTGTAGTCCACTTGTCATTCAATCTCCTTTGCATTAGCGTAGCCTCTTCTGTAGCTGTCAACTGCGTTGGTACTTCCGGGTTGGAGCGAGTAGTCGCATTTCGCTTCGCTCCACAGGTAGTATTACATTTCATTTCATTTCATTACAGTACAACGGTTTGATTTGTTTGATCTTAGCAATTTTTTCTTAGCTAGCTACATAGCCGTCTTTGTATCAAAGATAATTGTGTAGTTTAGAGTAATTATCGAGGTTAGCTAGCCAGCTATTTTCGTCTTCTAACGTAGTCAACACTGCTAGCTAGCCAGCTAGCCAACTCCTACCGAATAGCGAATAGCAGCACTGTAGAAACTATTCATTACAACGGAACGACTTGATTAGTGTAGTGTTAGCTAGCTACATAGTTGTCTTTGCTGTCTTTGTATCTAAGATAATTGTGTAGTTTAGAGTAATTATCGAGGTTAGCTAGCCAGCTATTTTCGTACGCCGCGAGAGTACTTCCGGGTTGGAGCGAGTAGTCGCATTTCGCTTCGCTCCACAGGTAGTATTACATTTCATTTCATTACAGTACAACGGTTTGATTTGTTTGATCTTAGCAATTTTTTCTTAGCTAGCTACATAGCCGTCTTTGTATCAAAGATAATTGTGTAGTTTAGAGTAATTATCGAGGTTAGCTAGCAGCTATTTTCGTCCTTCTAACGTAGTCAACACTGCTAGCTAGCCTACTTCACCAGCCAGCAGTACTGTATCATTTTAGTCAATAAGATTTTTTGCAACGTAAGCTTAACTTGCTGAACATTCGAGACGTGTAGTCCACTTGTCATTCCAATCTCCTTTGCATTAGCGTAGCCTCTTCTGTAGCTGTCACTATGTGTCTGTCTATCCCTCTTCTCTCCTCTCTGCACAGACCAATACAAACGCTTCACACCGCGTGGCCGCTGCCACTCTAACCTGGTGGTCCCAGCGCGCACGACCCACGTGGAGTTCCAGGTCTCCGGCAGCCTCTGGAACTGCCGATCTGCGGCCAACAAGGCAGAGTTCATCTCAGCCTATGCTTCCCTCCAGTCCCTCGACTTCTTGGCACTGACGGAAACATGGATTACCACAGATAACACTGCTACTCCTACTGCTCTCTCCTCGTCTGCCCACGTGTTCTCGCACACCCCGAGAGCCTCTGGTCAGCGGTGTGGTGAACTGGATCCTCATCTCTCAAGTGGACATTCTCTTCTTTCTCCTGACCATCTGTCTATCGCTCCTTTGAATTCCATCTGTCACAGTTACCAGCCCTTTCAAGCTTAACATCCTTATCATTTATCGCCCTCAGGTTCCTTGGAGAGTTCATCAATGAGCTTGACTCCTTGATAAGTTCCTTTCCTGAGGATGGCTCACCTCTCACAGTTCTGGGTGACTTTAACCTCCCACGTTACCTTTGACTCATTCCTCTCTGCCTCCTTCTTTCCACTCTCTCTCTTTTGACCTCACCCTCTCACCTTCCCCCTACTCACAAGGCAGGCAATACGCTTGACCTCATCTTTACTAGATGCTGTTCTTCCACTAATCTCATTGCAACTCCCCTCCAAGTCTCCGACCACTACCTTGTACTCTTTTCCTCTCGCTCTCATCCAACACTTCCCACACTGCCCCTACTCGGATGGTATCGCGCGTCCCAACCTTCGCTCTCTCTCCCCGCTACTCTCTCCTCTTCCATCCTATCATCTCTTCCCTCTGCTCAAACCTTCTCCAACTATCTCCTGATTCTGCCTCTCAACCCTCTCTCCTCCCTTTCTGCATCTTTGACTCTCTATGTCCCCTATCCTCCAGGCCGGCTCGGTCTCCCCTCCTGCTCCGTGGCTCGACGACTCATTGCGAGCTCACAGAACAGTGCTCCGGGCAGCCGAGCGGAAATGGAGGAAAACTCGCCTCCCTGCGGACCTGGCATCCTTTCACTCCCTCCTCTCTACATTCTCCTCTTCTGTCTCTGCTGCTAAAGCCACTTTCTACCACTCTAATCAATTCAACATCTGCTCTAACCCTAGGAAGCTCTTTGCCACCTTCTTCCCTCCTGAATCCTCTCCCCCCCCCCCCCCCCCCCTCCTCCTCTCTGCGGATGACTTCGTCAACCATTTTGGAAAGAAGGTCGACGACATCCGATCCTCGTTTGCTAAGTCAAACGACACCGCTGGTTCTGCTCACACTGCCTAACCCTGTGCTTTGACCTCTTTCTCCCTCTCTCTCCAGATGAAATCTCGCGTCTTGTGACGGCCGCCGCCCAACAACCTGCCCGCTTGATCCTATCCCCTCCTCTCTTCTCCAGACCATTTCGGAGCCTTCTCCCTTACCTCACCTCGCTCATCAACTCATCCTTGACCGCTGGCTACGTCCCTTCCGTCTTCAAGAGAGCGAGAGTTGCACCCCTTCTGAAAAACCTACACTCGATCCCTTCCATGTCAAAACTACTGACCAGTATCCTTCTTTCTTTTCTCTCCAAAACTCTTGAATGTGCCGTCCTTGGCCAGCTCTCCTGCTATCTCTCTCAGAATGACCTTCTTGATCCAAATCAGTCAGGTTTCAAGACTAGTCATTCAACTGAGACTGCTCTTCTTGTGTCACGGAGGCGTCCGCACTGCTAAAGCTAACTCTCTCTCCTCTGCTCTCATCCTTCTAGACCTATCGGCTGCCTTTGATACTGTGAACCATCAGATCCTCCTCTCCACCCTCTCCGAGTTGGGCATCTCCGGCGCGGCCCACGCTTGGATTGCGTCCTACCTGACAGGTCGCTCCTACCAGGTGCGTGGAGAGAATCTGTCTCCGCACCACGTGCTCTCACCACTGGTGCTCCCCAGGGCTCTGTTCTAGGCCCTCTCCTATTCTCGCTATACACCAAGTCACTTGGCTCTGTCATATCCTCACATGGCCTCTCCTATCATTGCTATGCAGACGACACACAATTAATTCTCTCCTTTCCCCTTCTGATAACCAGGTGGCGAATCGCATCTCTGCATGTCTGGAGACATATCAGTGTGGATGACGGATCACCACCTCAAGCTGAACCTCGGCAAGACGGAGCTGCTCTTCCCTCCGGGAAGGACTGCCCGTTCCATGATCTCGCCATCACGGTTGACAACTCCATTGTGTCCTCCTCCCAGAGTGCTAAGAACCTTGGCGTGATCCTGGACAACACCCTGTCGTTCTCAACTAACATCAAGGCGGTGACCCGTTCCTGTAGGTTCATGCTCTACAACATTCGCAGAGTACGACCCTGCCTCACACAGGAAGCGGCGCAGGTCCTAATCCAGGCACTTGTCATCTCCCGCCTGGATTACTGCAACTCGCTGTTGGCTGGGCTCCCTACCTGTGCATTAAACCCTACAACTCATCCAGAACGCCGCAGCCCGTCTGGTGTTCAACCTTCCAAGTTCTCTTCACGTCACCCCGCTCCTCGCTCTCTCCACTGGCTTCCAGTTGAAGCTCGCATCCGCTACAAGACCATGGTGCTTGCCTACGGAGCTGTGAGGGGAACGGCACCTCCGTACCTTCAGGCTCTGATCAGGCCCTACACCCAAACAAGGGCACTGCGTTCATCCACCTCTGGCCTGCTCGCCTCCCTACCTCTGAGGAAGTACAGTTCCCGCTCAGCCCAGTCAAAACTGTTCGCTGCTCTGGCACCCCAATGGTGGAACAAACTCCCTCACGACGCCAGGTCAGCGGAGTCAATCACCACCTTCCAGAGACACCTGATACCCCACCTCTTTAAGGAATACCTAGGATAGGATAAAGTAATCCTTCTAACCCCCCCTCCCCCTTAAAAGAGTTAGATGGCTAAATGACTTAAATGTAAATGTAAATGTATTGTAAAGTGGTTGTTCCAGTGGATATCATAAGGTGAATGCACCAATTTGTAAGTCGCTCTGGATAAGAGCGTCTGCTAAATGACTTAAATGTAAATGTAAATGTAAATAAGGCCAAAATCACATTGCTATCTTCACAAAAGTATTTTCATATTTAATCATATATTTTAGTATCCTCAACTTGCTCAATTTCCACATTATTCATTACAATATTTAGTTGAGATTTAGGGTTTAGTGAATGATTTGTTCCAAATACAAAGCTTTTAGTTTTTGAAATATTCAGGATGAACGTAGTCCTTGCCACCCATTCCGAAACTAACTGCAGCTCTTTGTTAACTGTTGTCGTAATTTCAGTCGCTGTGGTAGCTGTCGTGTATAGTGTTGAGTCATCCGCATACATAGACACACTGGCTTTACTCAAAACCAGTGGCATGTCGTTAGTAAAGATTGAAAAGAGTAAGGGGCCTAAACAGCTGCCCTGGGGAATTCCTTATTCTACCTGGATTTTATTGGAGGCTTCCATTAAAGAACACCCTCATTAGTGACCATGTTTCAATTCATGGTGGATCAGGTTCATACTGAGATTTTTTTTTACCCCTGCACTTAACAATAAAGTGATGTACATATGTCAATGTTACCTTCAGAACATGTTTATTTGATTTTTACCCCCCTTTTCTCTCAATTTCGTCATATCCAATTACGATCTTGTCTCATCGCTGCAACTCCCCAACTGCCTCGGGAGAGGCGAAGGTCGAGCCTGCTTAACCCGGAACACCGTTCTGCAGGCACCCGGCATGCCACAAGGAGTCGCTAGAGCGTGATGAGATAAGTAAAGCCCCTCCGGCCCCTCCCCTAACCCGGACGATGCTGGGCCAATTGTGCGCCACCCTATGGGACTCCCGGTCACGGCCGGTTATAACACAACCTGGGATCAAACCCGGGTCTGTGGTGACGCTTCAAGCACTGCGATGCAGTGTCTTAGACCACTGCGCCACTCGGGAGGCCCCCCAGAACATTACACTTAACCATTAATATTCAGAATAGTACGGCATAGTCAGTATTGTGTCGGACAGTAGACTACAGTGCAGATAGAGTACAGTATAATACAGTAGTAGAGTAGGGAGTACTCACAGGTGTCTGTTGCAGGTGGAGTTGACCATTGAGGGGTCAGTGGGGTGGAGGGTGACAGGAGGGGTGTGTTGGGCAGATAGCAGAAACCCAATGGCCAGCAGAGACAGACTCAGACATGTACCTAGGAGAAACAACACAGTCATACACATAGTCTAACCAAACAGTGTACTGCTTTAGACATAATATGGGTTACGACTAGTGTCTGTGTAGTTACATGTATTACAATTTCACATAGTCCATGTAATTCCATTAAAATCTATCTGTGGAGCTATCTGTGAAACGTATACTGTGATCCAATATGCCATCTATTCACATACACTAAATGTGTCCCTGAATCATCAGGATCCATGCGTTCATCTTTACCCTGACCCTCTGACCCTTACCAATGATGCTCCCCAGGGTGAGTTTCCTGCGGCCAACCCTCTCCACTAGCCACACCCCCAGTAGGGTGAACAGAAAGTTGGTGAAGGCTGTGACCCCAGCCAACCAGATGGCCACCTTGTCATCCCGCACTCCCGACATCTGCAGGATGGTGGCGCCGTAGTACCTGCACACAGAGGACAGGATACGGTCATCATCAGACACCACATGGCTACCATGTAAAGAGAGAGTTTGGCTAACTTTGACACTAGCTGGACGCCATGTTGATGCACAAAGACAATAGGGTGGTGGCCACTATCTGGCCATGCTGGAAAGAACAGCCAGGTAGTAATGTCCTTCTGGAATGGCCATCTACAGACTATTGAGGACAGGACAGGAAACCCAAAGGTCATTTCGATTGTGTGTTGTATTGCATTGGATTGTCCCTCTCATGCCAATAAAGCTTGAGAGAGCGAAACAGAACTAGGGAACAGATTGAAAGAGACAGATCATCATGTGCTAATGATTCTCTCCATCGAGAAGAGGTACACTCCATTATGTTCTTTAGTTGAGTGGCCACCAATCAATCACTGGTAAGGCAATCAACCCGAAATAGACACAATGAGACGAGTCTCCATCCATCCACCCCCTTCACTCTTGTATCTGCCTGTGTCCCAAATGGCACCCTAATCCCTAAAATAGTGCACTACTTTTGACCTGGACCCATAGGGCTCTGGACAAAGGTAGTGCACTATGTAGGGAATAGGGTGCCGTTTGGGAAGCAAACACTCTGGTGTCACTGTCTAATTAAAGTGCCACTTCTCTGCCTGAAGGATGCTGAACTCTTCAATTAGGCAGATTACACCTCATCAAGCTCAACAGACAGGGCCTCTAAACATTCTCTCCTTGACTTGCTTCATTGCTAGGGCGCCAGGTGATATAGACGGGGGAGGAAGACCCTAGCCCTGTGGAACTTGTAGACGCCCAGAGAGCAGCTGAAGGTAGAAGTTGCCACAGATCTAGGATCAGATTACCCTACAGTGACTGACAAAAAGAAATTGGACCGCATATCAGTGGTTAAGGGAAACTACCTCCCTCACAAGGCAGCATCCCAGCCGCTGTAGAAAAACACTGTCTACTCTCCGGGTTAAATGCGAAAATACAGACACTCTGGAACGCAACGCAACGATTCGTACCAAAAAAGACGAGAGGAATACATTCATTAAAAAAGCGAAAAATAAAAGCCATTCCTTCGCTTTCTCTCTTGCTCCCTCACTTTGTCACTCATTCTCTGCAAGGAGCAGTGAATTAGCATTTGTTTTTCCATCTCTTGAAAAGCATCTGCACCCGTCTGCTCTTTTTCAAAACAAAACACTCCTACCGATTGCCTATTTGCATAAATCTTTCCTTTATGTAAGTCAGCCAACATCTCAACTTGAGACTAAGTTCAATACTTCAGAGTAAAAGTACAGGTGTAAGGGGTCACGAGGACCACACACAGGGTCAATACAAGTCAAGCAAAGCCAAGGGCAATAGCCACATGCAGCGATCTAACATGTTGGGCGGAAGGCAACAAAGCCGCCTGATTTCTGTCTCGCCTCTCAGAGGCTTTCAATCTCAGTATGCATCTGCCCACACACACACAGAAACACAGTATGACTGATAAGGGGTTTGTAGTAGCATCGGGTGTAAAAGCTCTCTGCAGTAAAGGCCCGCTAAGCTCCATCTCAGGTCTTAATCAGATTGATTAAGAAGCAGCAAGGCCAGCCGGAAGGGAAGCACAGCTAACCTGCCCAGCCAGCTACCTTCTGCTCTAACAGAACACAGCATCACCACCACACCACATCAACAAACATGATATAACCAGCTACAAAGAGTGCTGTAAATAAGTGTAAATTGAAACACTTCCAACATGGCATCCAAATACTGCCATAATACAGACTATTGGGTGGAAACCACATGGTGCCAGTGAAAAATCATAGTCTCAAACAGAGTTAGCCAAATTGTGTGTATCTTTAGGCTCTGGGTCCATTCCAGAAATGTGGGGAAAAAACGGATTTCTTTTTGTGGGTGAGACCACCTCCCAGGCCACTTGCAGAGGGAAGATTGAACCTTCCCCGGTCTCTTCTAACGATGAAGCTGCAGGTTCATTCTTGGACTCCCGGGGAGCTCACAGCCCAATTATATAAATTACACTGCCCACTAAAACATTCTGCTAACAACGTCCATGTGGCCCTCTATCACATGTGGTGAGATGGTCAAATGGCGATGGTACTGTAGATTGTAGATAATAACAGCCTGTGCTAATTGAAACGGCTGTGTTCAATTTGTAATTAAATGTAATACATTATAGACCAGGGTAACTACTCTGAACTGGACACAGATGGCAGTACAGATGTCATTTGTCATTTCTGACAAATCTGGAAGGTCTCAGACACTCAATAAAGCTGTCATTCATAAAAACAACATTCAAATGATATAGCCTATGTATGACGACCGGAGTGGACGAGAAGTCTGAAGCTCTGTAGCCAAAACTGCTATTAATCCAACACAAAAAAAAATACCCAGGGTTTATGCAGTAAGACTTAGGGCTGTTGCAGTGACCGTATTACCACCACACCGGCAGTCATGAGTCATGACCACAGTATAATTCTACGTGACCGTTGAGTCAGGGTAATCTCCTCTTATGCACTCTGGACATGTGTTAGTAGTACCCAACTCTATAATGATCATCAGGTCGCTAATGGCCGGGTACTCAGGACTCTATTGTCCCTCTAAGCACTCTGACATCAATGCAAATGCAATTGAAAATCACATCAAACACACGAAACAGTATCGTGCTTTAAAACTAACCTCACTGTGATTTATCAATTTGAAGAAAGAAGGTTGAAACTGAGTGAAAAACATGATCGTTGTGGATGCTGTTTCAAAGCCTAACACAACAAAATGGACAGTGTTTTCTAAGGTGATGATTCATTCAAAACACCTATATGCATATTAGAGCTTATGCATCTGCATAGGCCTATATGTGAGCCCAAGCCCCCAAAAAACGGAATTAAAATGATTGTGCCATTATACAATACATAGCCTACCGCATATTACACAAACAATTAAAATAAATACTGATTTAAGCTATCTCTGATACATAATTGGTCAATTCTAACTTAAACAAATTCAGAGTTAGCCTACAATTACAGTGAATTTGTATTGGATTAAGAATAGCCTAGTAATAGGGCGATAGCCTAATTAATAGGCTGACACATTACCTTTTGCTACAGAATATCTCACTACCATGCGTTTCCATCTGCTCCCCTCTCTCCATCATTCCTTTCTGCAGCATGAAGAGAGAGGGGCTGCCAACAGTTTAATGTAAACATGTTACTATCGATGTTCCAGAACAGATTTCACTTGCTTTCCCAAATCAAGCACTGGGTAGCTACAGGAACAGAGTTGGAGAGCCCATGGCATACAGAGGTTGGGCGGAATATCACCTGTCACGCGGCAAAATAACCGGAGTTAGCTACCTGACATGAGTGAAACGAACCGGCCCCTATTCGCTATTCGAGTGCATACGGATTAAATGTATTTTTTCTCTTGCCACTGTTCCTGCCCATTTGATAATGGGTCATTCTAAATCGAAACAAATTTGACATATTATTAAAGACAATATTAAATTGAGAATAGTCTGTTGAGTGAAAATATGATAACTTGACGAGAGAACAGTGTGTGCAGCCTGAGGCAAGGAACAGAGCACAATCTTTTTTTTGTGACTTTCGCAAATCATCAATAGCCTAAAGTCGCTTCATGCAGCCTATATATCTTTTGATTTCTAAGGAATTCTATGGTTTGTATCATTCACAACTAAAGTTGCCAAATAACTCTAGCATATAGGACCCGTTTCAAATCATCACTTCTATGCTCAAAATAGCCACTTCATATGTGCACTCTCGCTCTGGAACGGGAAAAATATCCTTTCTATTTTATTCAGCTAAGTTCAGTTATATTCTTCTTACTATAAAATCATTTAACATAAAATAATGGCAAGAGACTTATGAGCATGTCTTGTCTGCTAAATGAACAAGGCTACAGCCTATGACATGGTTCATAGCCAGATAACAATCAGTAGGGCAACTCATATTCTGTTCTTTTGAAATACATTTTCTTCGTATCATAATGTTTCTTTAAACCTGCATAAAATAAATAATGGATTTACTGTGATGGTGTATATTCAATTCAAATGTAGATGTTCCAAAGGCGGCTTCAGCAGCTTGCATGCGTGGAGGCCTAGAGATGCCAAACGTGTTTATGTTAATTAATGCTCAATTACCGTGAAACCGCATGGACACAATAACAGACTTACCACAGTGTGATAATCTGGATCAAAGCTGAGAGAGCGAGTGAGAGAGAGAATAAAGAAAAGAGGAGAGAATTCTTGTTCTCCGTATGGGAGAAAAAAAAGGGAAGCCAGTTCCATTCACCATGGTAACCACCATCTTTAATAAATGATATCTAGTAATAGGTCAGAGATATGCCATGGACATGTTCAATTACAACCCTCTAACACACCCTTCAGCACACGCACACCCTTCCGCACCCCACAAACGCACACCCCTCTACATCCATCTATAGCCCTGTACACCTGAGGTCTGTGGGGATCACTTGGGCCAAGTGTAGGATAGGGACAAATACACAGGACTGTTCCATATATTGGTCTGAGAGTGAACTCTAGAATGCAAATAGTACAAGACACCACAAGACGCCATACAGCCAAGAGAAAGACAGGAAGATGGAGAAGAGACGAGAGAGGTAGATAGTCACTTCCTCCTCCGTTTCAGTCTGAGTGACTGAGTGAGAGTCATCAAGTGTAATAATCAAGTCTTCCACTGCATTAGCTGTGGTGCTTATGCTCAAATTGTGCGGCAACAACTGCTGTAATGCATTTTCAGGCTGTTACTCTGTGACTATTACATGATTACATTCTCTCAGTGTAAGAGGGTGCACTTATGCAAGTATAACAAGCTCAATAGGCACGTCACAGTGGAGTGGACAGACAAACAAATCATTACATAAACAAGAAACACTAATCTCCTACTTGAGATGTTAAGAAAAAAGTCTAGCTAGATAAACATTGGCTGACTGATTGGGTTTGAAGAAGGACACACAAGCTGGCTCTTGAAAACCAAAACACAGAAGGTGACATGGTAGACTGTAGATTGTGTAAATACAAAAAAACACCACAACTACAACAGCAGCGTAAACAAGATTCCAGTGTGTCACCAACACTGACCCCTTGATCTTCTCCAAGATGATCGACAGATCCAAGATGGAGGTTATATAACAGAGTGGCACCCTATTCACTATAGGCGCTGGTCAAAAGCAGTGCACTATATAGGGAATATTCCATTTCAGATTGTGCCCGTGGCTGTATGTGATGTGAGAGGATCAGGCAGAAGGTGTGAAATGGCCTTCAGAACCTCTGTTCTAAAAATGGAACTTGCACTCTGTCTGCACTCCACTGGCTATCCTCCGCCGTATATCCACTTCACACCTTTCTCCTCTCTCCACTCCGACATGAAGACAAGGTGACAACAAAGATGTCAGAGAGAGGGGAGGAAGAGAGAGTGGAGGAGGGGACAGAGGGGGATGAGGTGGAGTATGAGGAATGGAATGTCAGGGTGGAAGGGAGAAGGATGGAAGTGGTGTCTGCAGGAGATGTGTGTGTGCACTCATCTCTGAGGCTTGGGTGCAAGGGTAAAAGACAGATAGGTGTATGAGAGGAAGAAAATAAAGAGAGGAGGGGGCCTGTATGTGTCTGTGTGTGACCTGGAGTTAATCACATGGCCAGGAAGAACTCCGGTACAATAAATTCTACTCATGAGAAAGAAAATGTTTCCCCCTCACCTCTCCTCTTTCTCCCTCTCGTCTTCCTCCTCACCCCTCTGCTCCCCTCTCACCTCACTCTGACTGTCACGACTTTCGCCGAAGTCGGTCCCTCTCCTTGTTTGGGCGGTGTTCTTCTAGCCATCGCCGATCCACAATTCATTTTCCATTTGTTTTGTCTTGTCTTCCCACACACCTGGTTTCAATTCCATCATTACATGTTGTGTATTTAACCCTCTGTTCCCCCCCATGTCCTTGTCCGGAATTGTTTATTTTGTAGTGCTTGTGCACGTTATGCTGGTGTGTATAGGGTTTTGTTTACCCATTGTATTTATTGTTCTGTTAACGGTGGTTTTATTTATTAAACTGCGCCGTTGTAAATCAGTTTTTGCTCTCTTGCGCCTGACTTCTCTGCCGCCAGTACGCACCCTCTACACTGACTACCTGTCGTGCTCCAGTTCATTTCACTCTAAAGGTGAGCGGGACATAAATTGTTCACTTACGGCTGACATTTACAAATGCATTACTGGAGCTTCATTGAATATGCTCCCGATTGAAAAGGATTAAAGAAGGAAAGAGAGAGCAAGCTGAAAAGCCCACTCCCTCCCAAGAGATAGGGTGTCATTTGGGACGCATATTCTATTTCCTACATAGCGCACTACTTTTGACCAGGGCTGAGAGGGCTCTGGTCAAAAGTAGTGCAATATATATACAGTGGGGCAAAAAAGTATTTAGTCAGCCACCAATTGTGCAAGTTCTCCCACTTAAAAAGATGAGAGAGGCCTGTAATTTTCATCATAGGTACACTTCAACTATGACAGACAAAATGAGAAAAAAAATCCAGAAAATCACATTGTAGGATTTTTTTATAATTATTTTGCAAATTATGTGAGAAATAAGTATTGGTCACCTACAAACAAGCAGATTTTGCTCTCACAGACCTGTAACTTCTTCTTTAAGGCTCCTCTGTCCTCCACTCGTTACCTGTATTAATGTACCTGTTTAACTTGTTATCAGTATAAAAGACACCTGTCCACAACCTCAAACAGTCACACTCCAAAACTCCACTATGCCAGACCAAAGACTGTCAAAGGACACCAGAAACGAAATTTGACCTGCACCAGGCTGGAAGACTGAAACTCTGCAATAGGTAAGCAGTTGGTTGAAGAAATCAACTGTGGGAGCAATTATTAGGAAATGGAAGCATACAAGACACTGATAATCTCCCTCATCTGGGGCTCCACGCAAGAATCTCACCCCTGGGGTCAAATGATCACAAGAATGGTGAGCAAAAATCCCAGAACCCAACGGGGACCTAGTGAATGACCTGCAGAGAGCTGGACCAAAGTAACAAACCGCCTACCATCAGTAACACACTACGCCGCCAGGGACTCAAATCCTGCAGTGCAAGACGTGTCCCCCTGCTTAAGTCAGTACATGTCCAGGCCCGTCTGAAGTTTGCTAGAGAGCATTTGGATGATCCAGAAGAAGATTGGGATGAATGTCATATGGCAGATGAAACAATAGAACTTTTGTAAAAACTCAACTCGTCGTGTTTGGAGGAAAAAAATGCTGAGTTTGCATCCAAAGAACACCATACCTACTGTGAAGCATGGGGTGAACATCATGCTTTGGGCTGTCTTTCTGTAAAGACCAGGACGACTGATCCGTGTTAAAGGAAGATAGCTGAATGGGGCCTTCTATCTAGATGTAACGTAAGTATGGAATGACCCCCCTCCTCACAATCAGGCAGCAGCGCATAGATGAACACCGTGGCTGGTTCTCTTAGCATGACAATTGATCCCAAACACACCGCCCAGGCACACGAAGAGTGCTTCGTAAGAAGCATTCAAGTCCTGAGTGGCCTAGCCAGTCTCCAGATCTCAACCCCATAGAAATCTCTTGAGGGAGTGAAGATACCGTGTTGCCCAGCAACAGCCCCAAAACATCACTGCTCTAGAGAGATCTCATGAGAGGAATGGGCCAAATACCAGCAACAGTTTTTGAAAACCTTGTGAGACTTACAGAAAACGTTTGACCTCTGTTATATAACCTTTGTTGGCAATGACAAAAGTATTGAGATAACTTTTGTTATTGACCAAATACTTATTTTCCACCATAATTTGCAAATAATTCATAAAAATCCTACATGTGATTTTCTGGATTTTTTTCTTCATTTGTCTGTCATAGTTGAAGTGTACCTATGATGAAAATACAGGCCTCTCTCATCTTTTTAAGTGGAGAACTTGCACAATTGGTGCTGACTAAATACTTTTTGTCCCACTGTATATATATATATAGGAATAGGATGCCATTTGGTACGCCAGAGAAAGATACTTGGAGGGTCTAAGGACTCAGCAAACAATACCTACCCCATCAGAGCTCCTTATTAAGGCTGCGATACTGTTAGCTGACATAAAGACAAACAAGATGTATAGTTTGGAAAGGTCATGATGACTGATCGTTAAAGCGGATGGATGCATTGGCAGCCTCAGTGTGACACGAGGAGTGTGTGTTTGTGTATGGTGTGTGTGTGTGTGGGTGTGTGTGTGTTGTGGGTGTGTGTGTGTGTGTGTGTGTGTGTGTGTGTGTGTGTGTGAGTCAACTCAAATCAAATATTCGTCACGTACACTGTTTACAGCAGGTATAAAAAGTTCAGCAAAATACTTGTGTGCTAGCTCCCACAACATTGCAGTACAATAATCAATATCAATAATAAGAGTAAAAAAAATACAAATTATAATAATAATAGTATAGGTAGTATGCATAGTAATAGCCTGATATGTACACAATATGATATACAGTATAGATAATGAATGTGCTACTGCTATGTCAAGCATGATGGTATTTACAAATATATTGGATAGTGTCTTGGTGACGCAGTTGAATACATAGTGTATACTAGAGCAGCAGCTTGACTGTGTGTGTGTGAGATGTGAGGAGTGAGAGGACCAGCTATCATATCCCTAACCAATAACCACTCATGACTGGCAGTTCAATGGCACAATCATTTAAACACATTGATACTCACAGACAGCACACTAACCAGGTAACAATAAGGTAATCATATCAATGCAAGAGAGGGAGGAGGGGAGGGAAAGAGAGAGAAACGAGAGAGATAGAAAGCATAAGAGCACTCAGAGAGAGAGAGAGAAAGAGAGAGAGACAGAGAGAGAGAGAAATGGAGAGATGGAGGCGAGAAATGTCTCCCTTGGGATCTGGCCTATTTCTCTCAAGGAGACGAATGCATTATCACACTCATGTCTAATGCTGCTGAACACAGAGACACACAGAGTTCACTAAACACAGAGAACACCAGGATACTGCTCAACTCTGCTCAAACCTGTACAACTATACTAACAAACACGGTGACGCCTGCACACCTCTAAAAGAAAACAACAGCAACTACTGTATGTTAGTGTCCAGAGTTTTTCCTGGTCAGGTGGGTCAGACAGTCCAAAAAAAACGAGTACCACAACAAAGTCATAACAGTCTCCGAAATGAACTACAACAGCAGAAGCAACACACGCCACAGCAACGTAAACTTCGACACACTTAGAGAAGACTATAAAAGAACAATTAGCGCATCTAAAAAAAATAGGTTGTTGTGGATGTGTGTTACTGTGTGTGATTTAGACAGAAGAATATTACCATAGGCTAATTACACACAGCTACGTGATCTGCATAAGCAACACGAGGCCTGTCTACTACGATAGCCTACAAGCTGCTTATCAACTATAAGAAATACACAACAGACTGTCATCAGTCATCAAGGGCAATACAAGGGTGACACACACTGGACCTTTACAGCTTTCCTCCCAGGCTGTCCAGCTGAGTCACGAGTTAATTGGCATGTCTCAACATCTCTCAACATCTCCAATATGACATTTCTATAGCTGACCATCTGTGTCTGCCAACTGCCTCCCGTAAACAAACATTCACACATAAAAACTAAATTATACACTAAAATATGACAAACCAAAAGATTAAGATAGAAACAATATAATCTGAAAGGTTACCCTATGCTGGTTAATTCCAAATCGTGTATAATTTTACAGTAGGATGTACTATGGCATTTCTTAATAAATACAAACTTTGAAATATACTGTAAGTAATCTGTGTACATGAGTATCATGTTGAGACCGGAGCAAGACATGGCCAATGTTCAGTGACATCGTCACTAATAGACATGGTTTATTATGGATGGATCAACAACACCTGTGGCCTCTGCTGTGCTCTCATGCTTAACTTCTGGCAGAGGAGAAACAGACAGATGACCTTCCCTCTCGGCCCTTCATTCTCTCATTAATTCTCTCTCTTTCCCTTTATCTCCCCCCTCTCTCTCTCTGTCCACTTCTTAATCACCTCACTCTCTCTTCTGCCTGCATGTCTCTCTCTACCTCCCTCCCTCCCTCTCTCTCCTTCCTTCTTTACCTCCCTCTCTCTCCTACAGTGACCTTTGCGTGCTGGATAATGTGGCTAATCGAATCATTATGATTCCAGACCTAATAGGAGGAGGACACATCCTCACTGACAAGACAGGCCAGTTCATTCTTGTTCCTCATTGTGGCTCACAATGACAGACAGACAGACAGATAGACGGACGGGCAGAGCCAGAGAGAGAGAGAGAGAAGTCCGCAAGGAACCACAAACATATCCCAATCAAATATCTCAAACTGCCATAAAATCGGCACGTCCCGGGAGACCTTTAGTCCATGAGAGATATGGATCAATACATCTCTCATCCCGACGCTCTCTGGCAGGTGGAGACGTCAATCCGACAGCACTCTGAGTTCAGTTCACAACAACGTCTGTGTGTGTGTGTGTGTACTGTGCGTATGTGCATGCTTGTGTCTATGAGTCCGCTATAGGAGTGTGCCTGAGAGAGTCTGAGAGGAATCGAAGCTGGGATGTTGGCGGGAACAGCATTTAGAGTCATCTCTTCATGACAGGGTCTGAACAAAGAAAGAGGTACTCAGAGTGAGTGACAGGATTCATACCAAATGAAACTCTTCCAAAGCATCTTAGGAAGAGGAATCATGCTGTCTCACTTGAGGGCTGGGCAGAGGATGAGTAAGTGACACAAACAGGTCTGAGTTGAACAGAGGATGAGGGACTGTCTCTCCAGATACTCCTTAGCCAGCTGAGACGATCTTGGGCTGGGCAAGGAAAGAGCGAGTGTCTCTGTGTGACTGCCCTGCACCATTGTGACTCTCTGTGCTGCTGTTCTATCTGGGCTGGGGCTGGGTTTGGTGAGGAGTGAGTGAGTGACACATAGGCATGTGCCCCATGTCGGATCCCACTGAGGCAGACAACCCATCAACCTGATTTGTTGTCACTTGGCTGTCTCTGCCACCACCTGTGGCTTTACAAATTACCAGAGGGAGAAGTAAACACAGCAACGGACCAAAACACACGCTAGCTACCTTAACAGACTCACACACGCACGTAAAACCTTGGTTATCACCCACACGCGCGTACACACAAACACACGCTAGCACACCAAACCAAGCCGACACCCACGCACACCCACTYGTCCTATTCCTCTCACCTCGAACGGTTGCTTAGCAACAGCACATATCGCAAGATTGTTTACAATGCCCAGAATATGCTTGAGATCAGGGGGGATGAGAGCGAGGTAGACGATGCAATCTCACTTGAGATGGAAATAAAGACTCATTGGTCTACCACCTTACAGACATTAAGGAAATTCTGTGAGCGATTGACCCTGAAAAGTGCATAAAAGTGCATGAAGCATTAACAGCAACAGAAAAAGGGGTGTGTTACGTGAAAGAATTTGATACACCCCAAAACATGTATAATAATGTAGGTTACCACTGTCAATTGTCAATTTTCTTCAGGCAAGGTTGCTTACCAATCACACAGGTGTGGCTCTGTGAACTATCTCCTTTACAGCACATGATAGTGTAGATCCTGCATGTCATTGTCTAAGCGTTGACTGGACCATTGCACTGATATTCGACATGATTCATAGGACCATGCAAGCCCACTAAGCTAAAGGCTATATAGGCATGTTACTATACCACTCACATGTAAATATGAATGTACCTTAATCCAAACCACGTTACCTCACTTAGCTATAGCTTAGGCATGTTAGCCCAGCGAATTTGCACAAGAGCCTTGGTTTGTGCGAGCCGAAACGGCGCATAGGAGACAGAGCATATCTCCTGTTTCTGTAGCGTGAGGCAGCTTGATGTACAAGTACATCCCCTGGACAGGGCGCTAGTCTATGACAGGGCCTAACCCCTTACATCAAAATCTAACTTTATTTGTCACATGCGCCAAATACAACAAGTGTAGACCTTACAGTAAAATTCTTACTTGCTCTTTCCCAACAATGCAGAGTTAAATAAGAAAAATCTCCTTAAATGTGGAAACTCTAACCAACAAGTTTCAAGTTTCAAAGTTATTTGCCACGTGCAAAGGATACAACAGGTGTTAAACAGTACAGGGAAATGCTTACTTGTGAGCTCTTTCCCAACAATGCAAAAAATATATATCTCGATAATAAAAAGTCAAATATAAAACACAAGTAATGCGAAGAAAAAGAAAAGAAACACGAGAAAGAAAAGAAACATGAGAAAGAAAAGAAAGAAACATGAGAATGCAAGTATATACAGATCAGTGCCAGTACCATATTCAATGTGCAGGGGCCACTCAGGCCACTAAGAATACTAAAGCTTAGGCTGTGTACTCACATGACGGTGTTGATCCCAGAGAGCTGTTGGAACATCTGTAGTCCACATCCCACCAGGAGTGCTCTCCGAGTGGGGGGGTAAGTCAGCATCCTCCAGATCACAGGGCCATCTGGACACGCACACACACACACGCACCACACACAACACACACACACACACACCACACACACACACACACACACACACCACACACACACACACACACACACCACACACACACACACACACACACACACACACACACACACACACACACACACACACACACCACACACACACAACACACACACACACACACACACACAACCACACACACACACACACACAACACACACACAGAAGGAGCAGAGGTTAGAATAGACCTATTGATCATCATCAGCCTATCAATGGAGCAAACACAATACACATGAAACAGGCCAACAGCGACACCAGCAAGTGGCTGAAGTTTGTTCTGTTCTGTCTGAACGTAAAGTTGTGTCTGAGGCAGGAGCAGAAGCAGCAGGCTTACAGCCGAGACCTTCAAACAGAGACTCCGGGGAGAAGCAGTCATAATACGACAGAACGTCTGGACAGGCATGCACAGCTTTGATAACTCCACTGAGATATCAAACACACACACGAATGGACAAATATGGACAACACACACACACACAGTTACAGACACATGCTGACAAACATACACAAACACACACAGAGTTGGCCTGGAGCAGCTGTGAGGGGGTGGATGCTCGCTGGGCTGGGAAGAGCTCCTTTAGCTCTCAGACAGGCTGAACACACACACACACACACACACAGCTACCGGACAGCGCCTCACTGAAACAGAAAACACTCTCTCCAGGACCAGTCACAGCAGGCTCTCCCGATAACCAATCAACACTGACCGAGCCATTCTGCACTTAGCCACACTCACTGGGGAGACCAATCAAATCACGCTGTTTTTCCCAGCACAACGCTTCCTGACTATTACTGCTGTCATTATCTTTGAATGCATGTATGGATGTCTCATCTCATAAGCTTAGTTATGTTAGTTAGTTAGTTATGTTATTAATCAAAATATAGATCTGTTCATATCATGTGTATCACAAAATAATACAAAGATGCCATAAACGTTCATGGAAGTTGACAGTCTCCAAATGTTACCGGTACACCTTATTATTTCTAGCTGACGGAAGTGAATGTTGACTTGGACTGTGTGTGTGTGTGTGTGTGTGTGTGTGTGTGTGTGTTTATCGACCGCGTGAGTAAAGTGAGCGTGGACATGAGCTGCCAGGTTACAAATGTAGCCATCAGGAAGTGAGAGGAAGTGATGTGTTTATGAGAGTCAACTATTTGTAGAGATCTAACATTGTAGAGGCAGGATTGAATGGGCCCAGGAGACAATACCAGAGGACAGAGAGCTGATTGGCTGCAGCTCAGATCCTGGGACATGGACAGACAGATCGCCCTGATCCAACCAACCAAGGTAATGGGTCTGTCAATGAACGAAGCGCGAACTTCACAGAGACGCACAAACACAGACTGATAAACACAAACACTGCTTGTGCATACACTCACGTTCCCCAGCAAGAAAACCAAAAATGTCGCTCAAACAGAAGGGGGAACGGAACAAAATGGAGGCTCGTCCTGGGATTTTGCTTCCCATGAGTGCGTTAGTCGCTCTAGTCACCTACTCTGAAGCTCTGCTGTGTTCAGATAGTTGAGTGTTCAAAATGCACTTTAGTGAGTTCCTGTCACTGACATCCACCTTCATGGGTTATAAGATTGGTGGAATCATTTTGAAGTTGCATAAACACACAGGCTAATAAAATTAAAATAAAGCAATTGGAGGAAATTGTGGGAAAACCCTACATGGGAGATGCCATGCCAAATCCTGTCGTTTGTAAGGAACCCAGAGTAGAGTAAGCTGATGGGTTATCAGAAAAGGACCCTTAGAGGGTTCCCGGCTTGTGTTGTTACACGAGCTGTCTACGAAAGTCGCTGGGAGAAAGTCTAATGTTGAAGAGGATGTCAGTGATCCCACCATAGTCGATCTGTCTGAGACGTTTATGGGTGATCCTGATATCGGTAAACCCCCTGAGTTGACCTCTCCTTTGAAAACCCCAAAGGTGAGTCAGTTTGTAGGACCGCTGAAGGAAGAAAGGGTTCCTAGAGTTGATACTTCGATGTCTAGCTGACTGTGGAACAGAGAAAAGATGTTTCCATCTCTCATCTTTTTGCTGAGATACAGCTGAAATCGGAAGTTTACATACAATTAGGTTGAAGTCATTACAACTCGTTTTTCAACCACTCCACACATTTCTTGTTAACAAACTATAGTTTTGGCAAGTCGGTTAGGACATCTACTTTGTGCATGACACAATACATTTTCCAACAAGTTTTTACAAACAGATTATTTTACTTATATTTCACTGTATGACAATTCCAGTGGGTCAGAAGTTTACATACACTAAGTTGACTGTGCTTTTAAACAGCTTGGAAAATTCCGGAAAATTATGTAATGGCTTGAGAAGCTTCTGAAAGGCTAATTGACATAATTTGAGTCAATTGGAGGTGTACCTGTGGATGTATTTCAAGGCCTACCTTCAAAATCAGTGCCTCTTTGCTTGACATCATGGGAAAATCAAAAGAAATCAGCCAAGACCTCAGAAAAAAAATTGTAGACCTCCACAAGTCTGGTTCACTTTCCAAATGCCTGAAGGTGCCAAGTTCGTCTGTACAAACAATAGTACGCAAGTATAAACACTATGGGACGCATTCTGTCTCCTAGAGATGAATATACTTTGGTGCGAAAAGGGCAAATCAATCCCAGAACAACAGCAAAGGACCTGTGAAGATGCTGGAGGAAACAGGTACAAAAGTAGCTATATCCACAGTAAAACGAGTCCTATATCGACACAACCTGAAAGGCCGCTCAGCAAGGAAGAAGCCACTGCTCTAAAACCGCCATAAAAAAGCCAGACTACGGTTTGCAACTGCACATGGGGACAAAGCTCGTACTTTTTGGAGAAATGTCCTCTGGTCTGATGAAGCAAAAATAGAACTGTTTGGCCATAATGACCCTCGTTATGTTTGGAGGAAAAAGGGGGTGGCTTGCAAGCCGAAGAACATCATCCCAACTGTGAAGCACGGGGTGGCAGCATCATGTGTGGGGGTGCTTTGATGCAGGAGGGACTGGTGCACTTCACAAAATAGATGGCATTATGAGGAAGGGAAATTCTGTGGGTATATTGAAGCAACATCTCAAGACATCAGTCAGGAAGTTAAAGCTTGGTCGCAAATGGGTCTTCCAAATGGCCAATGACCACAAGCATACTTCCAAAGTTGTGGCAAAATGGCTTCAGGACAACAAAGTCAAGGTATTGGAGTGGCAATTACAAAGCCCTGACCTCAATCCCATAGAACATTTGTTGGCAGAACTGAAAATGCGTGTGCGAGCAAGGAGGCCTACAAACCTGACTCAGTTACACCAGCTCTGTCAGGAGAAATGGGCCAAAATTCGCCCAACTTATTGTGGGAAGCTTGTGGAAGGCTACCCAAAACATTTGACCCAAGTTAAACATTTTATAGGCAATGCTACCAAATACTAATTGAGTGTATGTAAACTTCTGACCCACTAGGAATGTGATGAAAGAAATAAAAGCTGAAATAAATCATTCTCTCTACTATTGTTCTGACATTTCACATTCTTAAAATAAAGCGGTGATCCTAACTGACCTAAGACAGGGAATGTTTATAAGGATTAAATGTCAGGAATTGTGAAAAACTGAGTTTAAATGTATTTGGCTAAGGTGTATGTAAACTTCCGACTTCAACTGTATGTCCAGAGGAGTTTGATGACGTTTGTGTGGGTTACTTTGACAGAGATGGTGTTCTAATGACGAAATGGCGTCCTCGCGCCAGTTCTGGGCAGGACAATTGGCCCAGAGTATCTCAAATTGTCATTCCAGTTACTCTTCGACAAGAGATACTGAGGCTGGCTCATGATGGTAGTATGACAGGCCATCAAGACCTCTACTGCTCATCCTGTGTCTCCTTGACCTGCAGCCACTCCCCCAGTACTCTCTCCCTCTCTCTGTGTGTGTGTGTGTGATTGTGTGGGCGGAGACAGGTGTGCTGGAGTCAGAGCAGATCCCCACCAGCTGCAACCTGTTCCATAATCAAGACCTCTACATATACTCAGCCTTGCCACTTCCACGCTGCCAGATTGTAATTTCTGCTCATTCTGCCCGCTCTGCTCCCTGTTTCCAGGCCCACGTCTCGTCAACCTGCAACTCTGTCCTGGATTCCCCACTCTATTACTCCCTTGGATTCCCCTCCGGACTTGCTTACCCTGTCTCAACCCCTCTCGCTCCAGCCTCCGCACCTGGTCTCCAGCAACCCGCCCGAGCATCCCCTGACCTGCACTCCATCTCCCCCCTGTGTTTCAATAAATACCTTGGTTACTTCATCCCAGTCTCCTCGTCTGAGTCTGCTCTTGGGTTCCCCTGTTCCACTCCGCGTAACACTTCTGGCCTGGTCTGAAACAGGATGTTATGTCTTACTGTAAATCCGGTTTGCCAGCGGATAGGTAAACCGAACCAAGCTGTGCCAGTTGCACCTTTGCAGCCTATTACTGCTTTGACAAACATTTCAGCAGGGTTCTGGGGGACTGTGTTGGTCCTTTGCCCAAAGCCAAGAGTGGTAACCAGTTTCTCTTAACCATCATGTGCACTGCCACTCATTTCCCTGACACAATTCCAGAGGAAAATCATGGGAGGAAAGTTACTGAGGATATTGCAGGAGTTTCCCCTTGAAAGGACAACTTGGTTACTGACTGTGTCTCAAGGGTGGGCAGTCAATAAGTTTTGTGTTTTGCGTTTAGCTAGTGTGTTGTCCTGGCTCACAATTTATTTTGATTGCACGTTTTTCTCTATTGGAGATCAGTTTTGTTTTGTTTGGGCTTGTTCCAAGGGGACACGAGTTATATAAACATACGTGAGTTTTTCAAAAACTTGTGAAATAAGATCATTTTTATATACAGTACCAGTCAAAACCATTCCATGTTTTTTCTTTATTTTTTAGTATTTTCTACATTGTAGAATAATAGTGAAGACATCAAAACTGTGAAATAACACATATGGAATCATGTAGTAACCCAAAAAGTGTTAAACAAATCTAAATATCTGTTAAATTTGAGATTCTTCCAAGTAGCCACCCTTTGCGTTGATGGCAGCTTTACGCACTCTTGGCATTCTCTCAACCAGCTTCATCTGGAAGGCTCTTCCAACAGTCTTGAAGGAGTTCCCACATATGCTGAGCACTTGTTGGCTGCTTTTCCTTCACTCTGCGGTCCAACTCATCCCAAACCATCTCAATTGGGTTGAGGTCGGGTGATTGTGGAGGCCAGGTCATCTGATGCAGCACTCCATCACTCTCCTTCTTGGTCAAATAGTCCCTACACAGCCTGGAGGTGTGTTGGGTCATTGTCCCGTTGAAAAACAAATGATAGTCCCACTAAGCCCAAACCAGATGGGATGGCGTATCTCTGCAGAATGCTGTGGTAGCTATGCTGGTAAAGTGTGCCTTGAATTCAAAATAAATCTATGACAGTGCCACCAGCAAAGCACCATCACACTTCCTTCTCCATGCTTCACGGTGGAAACTACACATGCAGAGATCATCCGTTCACATACTTTGTGTCTCACAAAGACACTGTGGTTGGAACCAAAAATCTAAAATATGGACTCATCAGACCAAAGGACAGATTTCCACCGGTCTAATGTCCATTACTCATGTTTCTTGGCCCAAGCAAGTCTTCTTCTTATTGGTGTCCTTTAGTAGTGGTTTCTTTTCAGCAATTCGAACACGAAGACCTGACTCACGCGGTCTCCTCAGAACAGTTGATGTTGAGATGTGTCTCTTACTTGAACTCTGTGAAGCATTTATTTGGGCTGCAATCTGAGGTGCAGTTAACTCTAATGAACTTATCCTCTGCAGCAGAGGTAACTCTGGGTCTTCTTTTCCTGTGCCGGTCCTCATGAAAACCACTTTCATCATAGCGCTTGATGGTTTTTGAGACTGCACTTGAACAAACTTTCAAAGTTCTTGAAATTTTCCAGATTGACTGACCTTCATGTCTTAAAATACTGATGGACTGTCGTTTCTCTTTGCTTATTTGAGCTGTTCTTGCCATAATATGGACTTGGTCTTTTACCAAATAGGGCAATCTTCTGTATACCACCCTTACCTTGTCACAACACAACTGATTGGCTCAAACGCATTAAGGAAAAAAATTCCACAAATTAACTTTTAACAAGGCACACCTGTTAATTGAAATGCATTCCAGGTGACTACCTCATGAAGCTGGTTGAGAGAATGCCAAGAGTTTGCAAAGCTGTCAAGGCAAAAGGTGACTACTTTGAAGAATCTCAAATAAGTGATTCCATATGTGTTATTTCATAGTTTTGATATCTTCGCCGTTATTCTACAATGTAGAAAATAGTACAAATAAAGGAAACCCCTTGAATGAATAGGTGTGTCCAAACTTTTGACTGGTACTGTATATTTAAAAAAAAAAGTGTTATGTTTTATATTTAATTGTTGACACCCAGCAGACGCCATGCTTACATTGGAGAAGGCGACGCATTTAAGTTGATCATGTTGTGAAATAGAAGTTGTTTGCTGTTGGTGGTGAGCAAACTTAGGATAGGATATATTTATGTCTTAAGGGAGAAGGTGTTAAAGGCTTTGGTTTTTCCATTTATGTTTTGAGGTTGGACTTTAGCATGTACAATATAGCTCGTCAGCACGTAGGGCACACCGATTGGTGTCACCTCGTAGTCAGTATGTTTTACACCTGTGCTGGTTGCCATCTCGTTAGTGGGAAGGTGTTTCACCTGTGCTGGCCCAGGTGCTATTTAAGAGTGGCTGGCCTAATGCTTCAGTTGTCTTGATAGATGCAGTGGGTTAACACCTTTAGTTGGCACTCCCTATTTTGAGTTCTAGACAAGCAATCCTTTATCTGATTTTGGTTTCCTTGTTGTCTTTAAGTTTTGTGGGGGGGTTTCTTTTGTTTGCCTCTTATTGGGCAAGTTTAGTGGGCGCTCATGGTGGGTGGCTTTTAGGTTCCAGTTGTTGTTCCTAGTCTGAGTGACATGTTTGGTTTTCTTGCTGGGGAACGTAACATATGCAGGCAGAGACACGCGTGTACACACACACACGGGCATAAACAGCGCTCCCCTCTAACCTAATCAGAGAACAGATGAGTCCAGCAAGGGAGAGACTGAGAGGGGAGAAAGGGGGGGGGGGGATAGAGAGGGAGAGAGACAGATAGAGGGGAGATTGAGAGAATGATTGATGAGTGAGAGAGGAATAGGGGAATGAGGGACAGATAGAGATAAATTGGAAGCTAAACTCACTCAAATGAACACTACATTAGGATGGAAAGCAGGGAACAAGGATAGAATGTGCTTTCCATCTTAATGTAGTGTTCAATTTGAGTGAGTATAGCTTCCAATTTATCTATATCTGTCCCGGTTGGTTCACGGCGGTCTGTCTGTCCAAGTAATGTGTTCCGCTGTAACCATAAAAGCAGTTTTAGCCATTATACTCGCACCACCTATCCTTTAAAAGTCTACCACAAAGACACTGCTCCTCTCTTTAATTGCATTCCATATTACTCATATCAAATCTACAGAGTGCAGTAGCCATACAGTACAAAGGAAACACAATAGACACAGCTAAATTAAAACCTAATTAGTGTAAAGTCAGATGAGGCCAGTGTATCTTCTCCCCTTTGATATCCACCAATGGAATCCCCAATTATCTCATTTCCCCTTGGCAAACTTCGCCAGGGAAACACCCAAGCGACTCCAATTAGAGGGAATTTTCCAATGTTGGTATAGCGATAGCTTCATGAACTGGGATGTTTTATTTTGCACATCAAATAACCCAGAAAGGGTTCCTAGTTGTTCTCTCATGGAACCTTCTGCACAGGCACGCATCACTGTTTGATTACTACAGTGGAAACATTTAATTGATCTCTCTCCACTGCCTGTCTTAGGCTACACAAAGGAGAGTGACAGGATGAATGTAGCCACAGTGCCAAGAGGGAGAGAAAGCGAGAGACGGAGTGAGCAAGGAGAGAGATGGAGAGCGACAAAGAGGGCATGTGGGGGAGGAAGAGAGGGAGAAAGGAAATAAGAGAAAGAGAGAGGAAGGGATGGGGGAGTGAGTGAGTGAAAGAGACCGAGACGTTTGACAACATGTTGATTATATTACGTTCCTTTGAGAAGGATTCAACTTTTCAGTATACTGATTAGGATTCCAATCCAGCTACTGATAAGCAATGGAGATTAATGTCCCTATCTTATTATTGATCAATAAGTCATTTGTAAGGTTGTGGAATGCCATCCTCTGTCGTCAATAGATAGTTTGATTAGGTTCGTGACAGACAGGACCTTGGATAATACCCAATCAAGTTAACCCAAGGAACTTAATGAAGAGATCAATGGAACTCCCATCTACAGGAAGATTAACAACCAATTCGAAGAACACAGTGGCCTTAGAACTCTTGAAATCTTTGGCCTGAATGCCAAGTGTTACGTCTGGAGGAAATCTGGCACCATGCCTACGGTGAAGCATGGTGATGGCAGCATCATGCTGTGGGGATGGTTTTTAGCGGCAGGGATTGGGAGACTAGTCGGGATCGAGGCAAAGATGAACGGAGCAAAGTACAGAGAGAACCTTGATGAAAACCTGCTCCAGAGCGCACAGGACCTAACACCGGTGTGAAGGTTCACCTTCCAACAGGACAACTACCTTAAGCACACAGCCAAGACAACGCAGGAGTGGCTTCAGTACAAGTCTCCGAATGTCCTTGAGTAGCCCAGCCAGAGCCCGGACTTGAACCCGATCAAACATCTCTGGAAAGACCTGAAAATAGCTCACCATCCAACTTGACAGAGCTTGAGAGGATCTGCAGAGAAGAATGGGAGAAACTCCCCAAATACAAGTGTGCCAAGCTTTTAGCGTCATACCAAAGAAGACTCAAGGCTGTTATCGCTGCCAAAGGTGCTTCAACAAAGTACTGAGTAAAGGGTCTGAATACTTATGTAAATGTGATATTTCATAAATTAATAAACATTTCTAAAAACCAGTTTTTCCTTTGTCATTATAGGGTACTGTGTGTGTAGATTGATGAGGGGGAAAAAAATATTTAATCATTTTTAGAATAAGGCTGTAACTTAGCAAAATGTGTAAAAAGTCAAGGGGTCTGAATACACACACACAAACACACACATGTACGCCCAATTCTCCTAGTCTGTCTGGACTCTCTGTTCCCTGACGTTGTCCTTTTGGCTGTAAACCTATCCCTGTGTGATAGCTCTGCTGTCCGGTCTGTGAGACACAGATCTAGTTATCCATCCTTTATGATCAGGCCTGTTCTGTTATGTTCCATTGCATTTAGCTTTACAGAAAAACAAACACTGACACTGAGTTACGGTCAATAACACTGCTGTCTTCTCATGAGACACTGATATACAGTTTAATATGAATGAGAAGAGAAAAGAGAAGAAGACAAGAGCACAATCAGGATGACAGAAGAGTAGATGACATGACTTTACTTTGAAGCAAACGGAGTTGTTGATGTCAGTAAAAAGACTGATACTGTTTTAAAACCTCCCCAGTACAAACAGGCAAATAAAACAATGCAACTAACATCTCAATGATCAATTGATCAATTAGATGAGAAAGCTTATCTCAGTGCAATTTCATCATGCATGGAGAGAGCAGAGAGCTACAGTTAGGTAGGTGTTCCCTTTGAGGTTGACGTGTTAAGAAATCTTGTCTTCCTAGTTAGAAATCTTTTCCAGGTTAGCTAAGAGTACAAAATGGAGACTGGTGAGAGTTAGATCACATTTCACATAGACAGCCAGGAGACAGGAGGGATGCATTTTTTTACATCTCCACTCTCTAGCTCAGTTTTAGCACTTGTATTATTTAACAGTTAGCTAAGCTTTTCAGTTGTCATGACTGTCCTGTGAGGATCCGAATGGGTCAAATCAGCTTGGCAATGGATGACAGTAACCAGACCCTCTCTCACCCACAGAGGGAGCTGTTGGGGGGGTTGACAGCTCACAACCTGTCATAAATTAAAGGAGATCCAGAGAACACCCCTCTCCAAAATGTCTCCAGAGACTTTTCCCGCCGAAACTAACACGTTCTAAAGTGAATACTGGAAAAATATTCCTAACAGAGAACGTGGGGAATGGTCAGAGGCGAGCTAAAGAATAATAATGTCATATGGGTTGTTATTTTGTGATGTCATTAAAAGTGTAATGAAGGAAATACTGTAACTTGAAAACGATATACACTACATGTACGAAGTCTCCATCCTTTACGATGTGCATGAAATATGAACAGTTATGACAGTATTTTTGTTAAGATAGGAATGTGATTTTAGAGCCATAAGAAATAATTGTCTTCAATAAACTTTGCACAGTAAGTAGCCACGCTCCGACTGAGGTCAGAGAGTGTGTCAGCCTGACATGTAGACCAGGAAAGACAGAGAGTTTCAGCCCACTTCTAAAGTGGTTTGAACTCTGAATCTCAAACGTGGTTGAGACAATAAAGTCACCTCCTGGACAATCACTGGTACGGCTGTCCTAAGTAAAATCTCTTCGAAAGTGAATTTAAGTGGGAACATTCTACTACTCTGTCAAATCACCGTAGTACGCTACTCTCATCACCCAACTGGAACCATCAACACGGCTGGCTAGGCTATCTTCAATGAAGCTTCGGGAGTGAATGAGAAGAGAACAACAGAGAAACACCTCTTGGACAATCAGAGCCTTACAAACGTGCAGAGGAAAGGCCCAACACCCTTTCTAAGAAGGCCTGGTTCCGACAAAGATAAATGGCGAACGAAGGCATTCACACATAAATAGATTCATGATTTCTTACTCCATACGGGCGGCAGTTTGTGTGCAAAGTATATGATTACTGTGAGAGTAGTTCCTAAAATGTATCAACGATATGTGTCTTTTTCTCTCTCTAGCTCTCCCTCCCTGTCATTCTCCTTGGTAACAAGCCGCCATAGGTTGTGCCAGTCCGCTAGGGACCTTTTCTAATGTATTGAATGTGTATGTTTATCCTGTGTTATCATTTAGTAGCTAGTAAATACATTTTTAAACCAATTTGTGTAGCACTGAATCATAAGTAAGGCTGGGTTTTTTGCAGATGCAGGAGGTTACGACTGTTCAGAATGATGATATGATACGATGTAATGATTAATACATTGACTGTTTTATGGATATGATCGGTAAAAGACCTTTAGAGTTAAATTCGGGAGATGGTAACTTTTTAGACAACCGCTCTCGTGGTGCTCCAAATTCCTAATGAGTTAGTTGTTACATGATTCATTTAAAATCGGGTAACATTTAAACAGAGTTGATTTGATAAATAACAGTCATCAGAGTAATGAAAGTAAAGTCACGACACAGTGTACGTTTACTGCATTTCATAGTTTAAGATTACAATCTGTATTCCCATCTCCCTTCATTCGTGATCATTCATTCACTGAAATGATGATACTTTCCTCTAGCCCACCTGTGGACCGTTATGATTGCATTGACACTGACCATTCAAATTGAGCATATACAGTTGAAGTTTACATACACCATAGCCAAGTACATTTAAACTCAGTTTTTCACAATTCCTGACATTTAATCATAGTAAAAATTGCCTGTCTTAGGTCAGTTAGGATCACCACTTTATTTTAAGAATGTGAAATGTCAGAATAATAGTAGAGAGAATGATTCATTTCAGCTTTTATTTCTTTCATCACATTCCCAGTGGGTCAGATGTTTACATACACTCAATTAGTATTTGGTAGCATTGCCTTTAAATTGTTTAACTTGGGTCAAACGTTTTGGGTAGCCTTCCACAAGCTTCCCACAATAAGTTGGGTGAATTTTGACCCATTCCTCCTGACAGAGCTGGTGTAACTGAGTCAGGTTTGTAGGCCTCCTTGCTTGCACAGGCTTTTTCAGTTCTGCTCACAAATTCTCTATAGGATTGAGGTCAGGGCTTTGTAATGGCCACTCCAATACCTTGACTTTGTTGTCCTTAAGCCATTTTGCCACAACTTTGGAAGTATGCTTGGGGTCATTGTCCATTTGGAAGACCCATTTGCGACCAAGCTTCAACTTCCTGACTGATGTCTTGAGATGTTGCTTCAATATATCCACATCATTTTCCATCCTCATGATGCCATCTATTTTGTGAAGTGCACCATTACCTCCTGCAGCAAAGCACCCCCACAACATGATGCTGCCACCCCGGTGCTTCACGGTTGGGATGGTGTTCTTCGGCTTGCAAGCCTCCCCCTTTTTCCTCCAAACATAACGATGGTCATTATGGCAAAACAGTTCTATTTTTGTTTCATCAGACCAGAGAACATTTCTCCAAAAAGTACGATCTTTGTCCCCATGTGCTGTCTCTTATACACATCTAGATGTGTATAAGAGACAGGCATACTATTGTTTGTACAGACGAACGTGGTACGTTCAAGCATTTCAAAAGGATGAACCAGACTTGTGGAGGTCTACAATTTTTTTTCTGATGTCTTGGCTGATTTCTTTTGATTTTCCCATGATGTCAAGCAAAGAGGCACTGAGTTTGAAGGTAGGCCTTGAAATACATCCACAGGTACACCTCCAATTGACTCAAATGATGTCAATTAGCCTATCAGAAGCTTCTAAAGCTATGACATCATTTTTTGGAATTTTCCAAGCTGTTTAAAGGCACAGTCAACTTAGTGTATGTAAACTTCGGACCCACTGGAATTGTGATACAGTGAATTATAAGTGAAATAATCTGTCTGTAAACAATTGTTGGAAAAATTACTTGTCATGCACAAAGTAGATGTCCTAACCGACTTGCCAAAACTACAGTTTGTTAACAAGAAATTTGTGGAGTGGTTGAAAAACGAGTTTTAATGACTCCAACCTAAGTATATGTAAACTTCCGATTTCAACAGTATGAAGAAACAATACTCCAAGCCACAGCTTCATACCTCTTCTCAGACATAGAGAACTGATATTGTATACTGTCCATTTTGGCTGGGATTGGTGTGGGGACTGGGGCTTCCATGGGATACATTTGAAATGTTTTGGGGATTGCTTAGGTCTTAATTATTACTAGGAAGGACTATGGTCCAAGTCAGATGTCAGGTACTATATTTATAAAATATTATATGAATCCTAAAAATTAAAATGGCCAATTTGGGTACAATCAAGCAGCTTTATTTTTTAGAGATGAAACTATATTCCAGCAAAATAATGTTGCAGGAATACTTATGTTATGTTTCTAACTACTGCCTCCGTCTCTCTTTAAAATGTGATGCCTCTGTCCTTGCTGGTGAATACAAAAAGATAGCCTTTCTATCAGAGCTATTTTCCTCATGATTGAGTCCCCTTATACATTAAGTAGAAGCTTGAAACCTGAAAAAAAGGCTTGTATACCACCGCAATAACAGAATCTCTGTTGGATAGGATTCTGAAATCTTGCCAAAAGATGTCTGCTACAAAGTCACTTGGGGCCCTTTGAAATAAGGCATTCTGTGGTGCTTTCAGAAGACAAAAAACAGCATTTTCTTCAAAAAAAAATAGGACAAAAATCAATGGTGAAACTGATCCATTCAATCAAAGCAGGTATGGGGCTATCTCTAGGTACAGGAGGAAACGATTAACGTACAGTACATACGTCACTCACCACCATCGCATACAAGTGACAAACACTAACTGTACAACGTCATAGGGTTCCGTCCCCATGTGAACCCTTGCGGAAAAACCAGATGAATTTCACGTGATCGCATGTGAGCTGTGAACACTTGCGCAACACACACACACACCTCCAGTTTCAACCAATCAACTCAGCCCCTAAGGTGTTGCTCTGGCTAGGAGCTGGGAGTCTAGAGGTTAATATCTGGGCCCATTATGTGGTTTGTCTGGAAAAAAAGGGTTCCCCGACTAACACCTGCCCCAATACAAATGGGAGCAAGAGAATTTACAACTCTGGATATTACTACTCACACAATGTTCTCTTAGCAATAATGAATATTGTGATGGAAGTGGACTGAGATTATTGAAGAGCTAATAACCTGTGTTTACTAGGTGCCATTTGAGTACCGAGAGGTTTGTGCGTAGGTTGTTCTTGGATGGCTATTATTATGGGGACTTTGTACTGTTAAGGATGTAATATTCATTAAACAAATACTTTAATTGGAAAAGTGGATATAGGTGAATCAAGGCAAAAATGATTTTCAATCCACCAGCAACCCTGAGGTATGGGGTATGACTAACACAAATGTACAGGGTTGTGTTCCTATGCTTCACAGACCTCAAATAACAGAGGGGAAGAGAGCTGATGAGTGGGCCAGTATCAGACTGGTGGAGAGTGAGAGTATAGCTCTGTCTTCATTCACATCTCAACACAAAAGGTCAGTCCTAAATCTTCATTCATTATTGCTTTCATAATGCTTTGACAGAGATAATCTGCCTTCCATTCTCCATTTCATTATGCTTTGACAGAGATAATCTGCCTTCCATTCTCCTCTAATGCTTCCTTTACATCATTACATAATGACTTGATTGGGATCTTTGTTGAATTTAATGGCACTCTCTGTACAATATCCAATCGAATTCTATTTGTCACATGCGCCGAATACAACACGTGTAGACCTTACAGTGAAATGCTTACTTACAAGCCCTTAACCAACAATGCAGTATTAAGCAAATACCTAAAAAAAAGTATGAGATAAGAATAACAAATGATTAAAGAGCAGCAGTAAGTAACAATAGCGGGGCTATATACAGGGGGTACCAGTTCAGAGTCAATGTCCGGGGGAACCGGTGTCGAGGAAATTGAGGTAATATGTACATGTAGGTAGAGTTATTAAAGTGACTATGCATAGATAATAACAGTCTGAGTAGCCATTTGATTAGCTGTTCAGGAGTTTTATGGCTTGGGAGTAGAAGCTATTTAGGAGCCTCTTGGACCTAGACTTGGCGCTCCGGCACTGCTTGCCGTGCGGTAGCAGAGAGAACAGTCTATGACTAGGGTGGCTGAAGTCTTTGATAATGTTTAGGGCTTTCCTCTGATACCGCCTGGTATAGAGGTCCTGGATGGTAGGAAGCGTGGCACCGGTGATGTACTGGGCAATACGCATTACCGTCTGAAGTGCCTTGCTGTTGGAGGCCGAGCAGTTGCCATACCAGGCAGTGATGCAACCAGTCAGGATGCTCTCGATGGTGCAGCTGTAAAACCTTTTGAGGATCTGAGGACCCATGCTAAATTTTTTCAGTCTCCTGAATAGGTTTTGTCGTGCCCTATTCATGACTGTTTTAGTGTGCTTGGACCATGTTAGTTTGTTGGTGATGTGGATGCCAACGAACTTGACGCTCTCAACCTGCTCCACTACAGCCCTTTCGATGAAAATGGGGACGTGCTCAGTCCTCCTTTTCCTGTAGTCCACAATCATCTCCTTTGTCTTGATCATGTTGAGGGAGAGGTTGTCCTGGCACCACACGGTCAGGTCTCTGACCTCCTCCCTATAGGCTGTCTCATTGTTCTCGGTGTTCAGGCCTACCACCGTTGTGTCATCAGCAAACTTAATGATAGTGTTGGAGTTGTGCCAGGCCGTGCAGTCATGAATGAACAGGGAGTACAGGAAGGGACTGAGCATGCACCCCTGAGGGGCCCCCGTGTTGAGGATCAGCGTGGCGGATGTGTTGTTACTTACCCTTACCACCTGGGGGCGGACGTCAGGAAGTCCAGGATCCAGTTGCAGAGGGAGGTGTTTAGTCCCAGGGTCCTTAGCTTAGAGCTTTGAGGGCACTATGGTGTTGAACTCTGATCTGTAGTCAATGAATAGCATTCTCACATAGGTGTTCCTTTTGTCCAGGTGTGAAAGGGCAGTGTGGAGTGCAATAGAGATTGCATCATCTGTGGATCTGTTGGTGCGGTATGCAAATTGGAGAGGGTCTAGGGTTTCTGGGACAATGGTGTAGATGTTCTTTTATTTCACCTTTATTTAACCAGGTAGGCAGTTGAGAACAAGTTCTCATCTACAACTGCGACCTGGCCAAGATAAAGCAAAGCAGTGCGACAAGTTACACATGGGATAAACAAACGTACAGTCAATAACGCAATAGAAAAATCTGTATACAGTGTGTGCAAATGAAGTAAGGAGGTAAGGCAATAAATAGGCCATAGTTGAAGTAATTACAATTTAGCAATTAACACTGGAGTGGTAGATGTGCAGATGAGGAGATGTGCTTGTGTGCAAAATAGCAGAAAAACAGAAACAAATATGGGGATGAGGTAGGTAGTTGGTTGGATGGGCTATTTACAGATGGGCTGTGTACAGCTGCAGCGATCGGTAAGCTGTTCTGACAGCTGATGCTTAAAGTTAGTGAGGGAGATATAAGTCTCCAACTTCAGTGATTTTTGCAATTCGTTCCAGTCATTGGCATCAGAGAACTGGAAGGAAAGGCGGCCAAATGAGGTTTTGGCTTTAGGGATGACCAGTGATGCTGGAACGTGTGCTACAGGTGGGTGTTGCTATTGTGACCAGTGAGCTGAGTTAAGGCGGAACTTTACCTAGCAAAGATTTAAGATGACCTGGAGCCAGTGGGTTTGGTGAGGAATATGTAGTGAGGACCAGCCAATGAGAGCATACAGGTCGCAGTGGTGGGTAGTATATGGGGCTTTGGTGACAAAACAGATGGCACTGTGATAAACTGCATCCAATTTGCTGAGTAGAGTGTTGGAGGCTATTTTGATGACATCGCTGATGTGAGCCATGACCAGCCTTTCAAAGCATTTCATGGCTACAGACGTGAGGGCTACGTGTCGGTAGTCATTTAGGCAGGTTACCTTAGTGTTCTTGGGCACAGGGACTATGGTGGTCTACTTGAAACATGTTGGTATTACAGACTCAGTCAGAGAGAGGATGAAAAAGTCCATGAAGACACTTGCCAGTTGGTCAGCGCATGCTCGGAGTACACGACCTGGTAATCCGTTTGTCCCTGCGGCCTTGTGAATGTCGACCTGTTTAAAGGTCTTACTCACATCGGCTGCGGAGAGCATGATCACACAGTCGTCCGGAACAGCTGATGCTCTCATGCATGTTTCAGTGTTACTTGCCTCGAAGCGAGCATAGAAGTAATTTAGCTCGTCTGGTAGGCTCGTGTCACTGGGCAGCTTTCGGCTGTGCTTCCCTTTGTAGTCTGTAATAGTTTGCAGGCCCTGCCACATCCGACGAGCGTCGGAGCTGGTGTAGTACGATTCGACCTTAGTCCTGTATTGACGCTTTGTCTGTTTGATGGTTCATCAGAGGGCATAGAAGGATTTCTTATAAGCTTCCGGGTTAGAGTCCCACTCCTTGAAAGCGGCATCTCTACCCTTTAGCGCAGTGTGAATGTTGCCTGTAATCCATGGTTTCTGGTTGGGGAATGTGCGTACAGTCACTGTGGGGATGACGTCCTCGATGCACTTATTGATAAAGCCAGTGATTGATGTGGTGTACTCCTCAATGCCATCGGAAAAATAACGGAACATATTCCAGTCTGTGCTAGCAAAACATTCCTGTAGTTTAGCATCTGCTTCATCTGACTACGTTTTTTTCAGCTCTTCTAATTTCAAAAAGTAGTTAATAGTTGATGTCTGTGAAAATTGTTGTTTGTATCCACATGTGAAATATATTTATGGGTAAAATCATTGAAAACATATTCAGCAAGTTAAACTAATTCAGTTTGTTTCAAAATTGTTTCCTTGAGCTTAAAAATAAACAGAATAAATGACGGTGGAAGAAAAGGAACATTCATTCAAAACTCGATTAGCTGAACTGAATTAGAAGATAACCCCGCTAGCATGTTAATATTGAATTATCCCTTATTTCAAATAACAATGCAAATCCCCTGGTGTCTCCAGATAACGAAGCTAGGAAATTAACATGGGTGTCATTCGACTGTAACATACCCCGACACACCTCATACTAATTCCAAATTACCGAATAATAAGACAATAATACAACGGGTGAATGAGTTTGTCTGTGTACCAAATGGCACTCTATTCACAACATAGTGCAGTACTTTTGACCAGAGTCCTCAGGCCTGGAGGGAAGCCAAGTAATTCCGCTACCCAAGAGTGGTAAAGCGGCCTTTACTGGTTTAATGCTATTTCTCTGTAAACAAATTAACAACACATTTTCAGCATGCTTATAGATAAAGGCACTCAACATGTACTGCACTGACACAAATGACTGATGATTGGTTGAAAGAAATTTATAATAAAACTAAGAGCATTGTACTTGGTACAAATCATTCCTTAAGTTCTAGACCTCAGCTGAATCTGGTAATGAATTGTGTGGCGGTTGAACAAGTTGAGGAGACTGAATTACTTGGCATTACCTTAGATTGTAAACGGTCATGGTCAAAACATATAGATTCAATGGTTGTAAAGATGGGGAGAGATCTAGTTGTAATAAAGAGATGCTCTGCTTTTTTGACACCACACTCCAAAAAGTTCTGCAGGCTCTAGTTTTGTCTAATCTTGATTATTCTCCAGTCGTGTGGTCCAGTGCTGCAAGGAAAGACCTAGTTAAGCTGCAGCTGGCCCAGAACAGAGCGACACGTTTTGCTCTTAATTGTAATCAGAGGGCTGATATAAATACTATGCATGCCAGTCTCTCTTGGCTAAGATTTGAGGAGAGACTGACTGCATCACTTCTTTTTACAAGAAACATTGTGTTGAAAATCCCAAATTGTTTGCATAGTCAACTTCCACACAGCTCTGACACACACACACACACACACACACACACACACACACACACACACACACACACACACACACACACACACTTATCCCACCAGACATGCCACCAGGGGTCTTTTCACAGTCCCCAAATCCAGAACAAATTCAAGAAAGCGTACAGTATTATACAGAGCCCTTATTGCATGGAACTTCCTTCCATCTCATATTGCTCAAATAAACAGCAAACCTGGTTTCAAAAAACAGATATAGCAACACCTTGTGGCACAACGCCTCTCCCCTATTTGACCGAGACACTTTTTGTGTGTGCCTTTTTTGAAAATATACGTAGTTCTGTCCTTGAGCTGTTCTTGTCTATTGATGTTCTGTATTATGTCATTCTGTATTATGTTTCGTGTTTTATGTGAACCCCAGGAAGAGTAGCTGCTGCTTTTGCAACACCTAATGGGGATCCTAATAAAATACCAAATACCTTTGGGGCTATATAGGGTACCAGTTGGGATGCATCCCATCTTGAGGCAATAATGACTTAGGGAATCTATTTGAACATCTACATTACATAAGTCCAAATGATCCTAGTTCAACAGATACAGGATTTAATCAGATCTAAGGCACCAACCAACAGGATTCCATAAAATGGTAAATGATGAATTAAGCAGAAGAGGAGCAGGAGAAGAGACATGACTTGCGCTACACTCTGTCTCCTGGATTAATGTCTAACTGTGTAATATCTCATCTAATTTCGTATCTGCTTCTTTTGCCCATATCTCAGTGCGCGAGAAAGAGAGAGAGAATGAGAGAGAAAGAAAGAAAAAGAGAGAGAGAGAGAGAGCGAGAGAGAGAGAGAGAGAGAGAGAGAGAGAGAGGGAGGAATATTGCATAAAACATTGTAAATTTGTACAGCGAGCAGAAAACAAATATAGTAGCATACAGTACCTTGTATTCATTATGATTGACATACTGCATAATTCAATTACCTGGAAGCACAGAAGCCATTGAGAGCGAAATGGCAATTATGAATCAAATGGGGAGATTGTGCTGTGGGGAAATTGCCGTGGTTTGTAAGCATAGGATAACCTTTGACAGCCACACCCTGACCTTTGACAGCCACATCAAACAACTGTGTAAAGCGTAATTCTATCGCCTCAAGAACATTGCCAAACTCCGTCCTACCCTCACTCAGTCTGATGCAGAGAATATCGTCCATGCCTTATCTTCTCAATGCTGCACTACTGCAATGCACTCTTCATCGGGTTCCCTGGCAGGAGTCTCCAGAAGCTCCAATACATCCAGAACAACGCTGCCAGGATCCTGATGAGAGAGCGGAAACACCATCAGACCCCCCCCATCCGGGCACCTCTGCACTGGCTCCCCATCTCATTCCGGATCGAATTCAAAACCCCCCTGCTGACTTTCCATGTCATGGCAATGCCCCTCCTTATCTCAAACTACTCTCCCTCTATAACCCCACCCGCACCTTATGGTCAAGCAATAGCCTGCTCCGCCATGCCCCCAGGACCAAGCACTGCTCCTTGGGGGAATCGGGCTTTCAGCTCGACCGCCCCCATCCTCTGGAATGCTCTCCCGGGCCACCTGAAAGCACCACAGACTCTGGGCTCCTTTAAAACGGGCCTAAAGACTTTTCTCCGTAGGAAGGTTTCTGTTGATAGCTGGGCTCCTTGGTGTCCTTGTCCCTTGTAGTGTCAGCTACAAGTACTATATGCAGTACAGACACTCTTAGAAAAAAAGTTGCTATCTAGAACCTAAAATGGTGCTTTGGCTGTCCACATAGTAGAACCCTTTACACAGACGGTTCTACATTGACCTCAAAAGAGTTCTACCTGGAAGCAAAAAAGGTTCTACCTGGAACAAAAAAGGGTTATCCTATGGGGACTGCCGAAAAAACCCTTTCGGATGTCAAAGAAAGCTTTAGCTAAAAATAAGTCTCTAATTCCACTCTTCCTTGCCATCCCTTTCTCTCTAAACCTCACATTCTCTTTTCTTAGCTTCTCTAATTCTCTCCCTCGCTGGAAGAGAATCTGTGTTTGTTCTCTCTCTCTGTTGTCTATCGCTGCTCCCTCTCTTTTTTCCTCCCCCTTTTTCTATTTCTCTCCGTCTTTCATCCCCCCCTCTCCGCCCTCTCCCCTCTCTCCCCCTCTAAGGACACAGTAATCAGAGTCCATTGACTAGTGTGTTGTGTTGTTAGTATCAGTCCTGTGATTAGTATCATCAGGGGCTCTAACAGCTCCTCTACCTCTCTCTCCAAATCAACCAATAGTCTTGTTCACACAGCCGCTGCACATCAAAACAGCACACACAAACGGAGACGCACACACAGAGACAAGTGGATATACTGTACACACAGAGAGAGAGAGAGAGAGAGAGACAGACACATGGATACACGCACGTAAACCACGCTCTCACTCTCTTCTCACAGAATATTACCCCACAGACCCATCAATATTTCAAAATATATTGAATCCTCTCCTGTCTGAAACTCAGTAATATAAAATACCAACAATCCAGGGTCAGTGAGTAGCTCAGAGGCTGTCGTTCCACCGTCACACAGAGGTCATTATCACAAAGGAAACAGCTTTGAGAAGCACGGTGCCTCTTCTGTTGATTGAATTACCTGTGTGTCTGACTTACTGTGTGTGAGCCTCCTTCACCCTATTAGGCTACTACGGTGTCTAACTAATGCTGAGATAAAACACTCTTTTAAAGAGGAAACCATTATCATGTTGACTGGTAATAGGCTTGTTCCCAGCCATATACACCAGGTAAAATAGGTTAATATATGTAGATATAATAAGTTCAGTAGGCCTGAATAAAAACATGGGGTGAGTTTCCTGGAAGCTTCGTATAGGATTAAGCTAAAATCATTTTAGGAAAGATTATCTTAGATTAAATATTATCTTAGTAGTACTAAGATGACAGGAAATTCATCCATGACAGGCATTTCTAACATATTCTACAGCAGAGATGGAAGCCCAATGCTTTAATAAGATATACTCTAACAAAGAGAAACAGAGATCAGAGAGCAGTGATTGATACAGATATTTCTTAAGGGGTAGATCAGCTTTAATATTGCGGAAAGATTGTAATTGTAATGTAATTGTCTGCATCATTTCCAATCCCCCATATTTATGTTCTTTAATGCAGGGTCGACAGACAAGTTCCTTACTTTTCCCCCTTCTACTTGCATGATCCATTTTTGTGGTAATGCTGCAATTAGTTGGTTGTAATTTTGGGTAGAGCAGACATTTCCATATGTCTGTGTTAGCTGCATGTGTGACATAACTCAACCAGTCCTATTTATGATATCATTTACAAAAATACCTTTTTAAACATTTTATCTAAAAATACATTTTTTTAATCTATTAGTATATTTGAGTTTAACCACAATATTTGTTGTATTATTTGTTCTGTCTTTTCAGGTGGATTGAACTGAAATTGCAACCAATTTTCTAAGGCTTGTTAAAAAAAAAATGATATTTTGGAGATGATTTCGTTTTCAAACAACCGAAAGTGAGCAGTTGTAATCTGAATAAAGGGGAAAAGGCAATTCTTGAACATGGGGTGAGACATTCCTATCAATTTACTAGAGAACCATTTCGGAATTAAGTAGAACTTTTGTATGACTGATGCCTTTAATGAGAGGTCTAATGCTTTAATATTTAATCATTTCTGCCCTCCGAATTCATATTCGTTATATAAATAGGCACTTTTAATTTTGTCTGACTTGCCATTCCAAATAAAATGGAATCTTTTTTTGTTCATATAATTTAAAAAGCAGGTCACTAGGTGTAGGAAAAACAATAAGCAAATAGGTAAACTGTGATATGACTAAAGAGTTAATCAGGGTGATTTCTCCACAAATAGACAGGTATTTTCATTTCCATGGTGGCAAGATCTTATCTAATGTTGCTAACTTTCTATAAAACTGTATTTGGAGTGAGAATTTCTTTCTTTCGGGATTTGTATACCGAGTATGTCCACATCCCCGTCAGACCATTTTATTGGTAAACTCCACAGTAATGTAAAAGTTGCATTTTTTTATGATCCAATATATAATATAGTACACTAATCCAGAGAGGTTAGCAAAAGTATCTAGATCCTCTATGAGGCTGTGGAGGGATTCTAATTGTGGTTTTAAAAGAAAACATGAACCATCAGATATAGTTGTCAGTTGTGTTGTTGTTATTGATGTTGTGTTGCTCTGTACAGTATGTGTTATTGTGTTGATGATTGCTCTTTAATCCTGGCTGTGTATGGGTGGATGAGTGACTGGTGGTTAGAGTGACACTCACTATCATCACATCAGAGGTGATGGCGTCAGGGAAGAAAGGGATGAGGTTATCATGGAAAACAAGTCAGGGAGCAAGGGGACAAAGGAAGCACCTGTTTCCCCAGGTGTGAGCCTACCCCCCCCCCCCCCCCCCAACACCCAACAACTATCAGAGTTGCAATTTATTGCCAGGAGATTTTTTTTTTCTTGGATTGTGGCCCCACTGACCGCACTCTAGCACTCTGATTGGCTAAGGCTTTATTTTCCCTCGCCTTTCTTTTCAGGAGATGGCTCGGTGTCATTGGAACGATACGAGTTAATACATGTGCTCAAGGCTGGACTGAGTCTACTGTATACAATGTCATTGACTTGGGAATGCAGTACAAAACAATCATTCATCCAACCATTGGATGTCCATATACTGTAGGCTACATTCAATACATGTGTATATCAGCTATTCATGTCAACAAGGGGATATTGCAGTTTATCATGTATGGTGGTTTCATTGCTTAGGTCTATGGCCATGCCTTGACTGATATATTTCCATACACTCACACATATACATTCATTTTAGCACTGACCTTCAATGGTGACACGGTGACTACCATAATTAAGCTTATTTCAGAAAATGTGGTCTATTCGGTGTCTATTCTGAGTCGCCTGGCCCTGACAGACTGACGTTTAGTGCTGTTTTGTGATTCTCAGAAGAGGTCAATGTTCTCAGAAGAGGCTAACTGTTTTGTGTAACACAGAGATTATATAACATCTGATAAAGCTTTCTCGTCTGAGCGCAGAGAGAGAGAGAGAGAAAGAGAGAGACGGGACACGTGGGCCACTCCTCTCCCTGTGTGTGTGCATGCAAGTTTGTTTGTGTGTGCATGTTCATTGATGCATTCATTTATTAATATGTGTGTGTGCTTCTCCTGTGCCTCCTGCTCCCCTCTCACCTCCTCCGCAGTCTTTCTCCTCCTCCTCGATGCTGTTCTTGATGCTGTCGTACTCCTCGTCTATGTTCTGATTGCCTCTAATCTGGCTGAGCACGCGCCGGGCCTTCTGGGTAAGGCCTTTCTGGATCAGCCAGCGGGGGCTCTCTGGCAGGAACAGAAACCCCACGAACTGGAGCACCGCAGGGACCACCGACAGACCCAACATATACCTGGAGAAGAGGAGAAAAGGCAGAGAGAGGGGGGAGGGGTCGGTGAGGGAGAGAGAGAGGGAGAGAGGGATATATTAGTTGTTTCATCTGTGAGAGTGACTCTCTGGCAAAAGGAGGAACCCCATGAACCTGAATACAGCAGGAACCACTGGCAGAAGGGGGGTGCGAGGGAGAGAGAAAATGTTATATATTAGTTGTTTCATCTTTGAGAGGAGAAACTCCATGAGCTGCAGCATAGCAGGAACCACCAATAGACCCAACATAAAGTATACCTGGAGAGGGGGAGGAGGAGAGGATAGGGAGAGGGGGGGAGATGCAGTGGAGGTGAGGGGTAGAAAAAGGGAGGAGAGAGGGGAGAGACAAATTAGCTGTTTCATCAGAGGGTGAGAGAGGAGAAACCCCATGAGCTGGAGCATAGCAGGGACCACTGATAGGTTGCCTCCCACAATGTAGCAATGTTCCAACATACATGTCTGTAGCCTACTTAAGCTTCGTTCACATTACCCATAAACACTCCGTTACGTTGCGCTGGATGTCATGCCCTTCAATGGGGAGGTCCACAACGGAGTGGAATGGCAATCCCCCAATGCAGTTGAAGGCTCTGTTGCGAGATGGACGCCGCATACCTTAAAATGTTCTAAACCTTGTGTCGTCCAAGGAATTATTATCCTGATGTTAAGGAAATAAGATACCAGCCCATGCTCTTTCTCCCACAATGCTTAGGTTCTGACTTCAAGTTGCAATTGGTGAGGAGCAAATGCAGAAATTCACAAGCCTTGTTTTGTATTTTCTCAAAATATAACCAGGTAGGCTACTAGAGTGAGAACATATACTACCGGTCAAAAGTTTGAGAACACCTACTCGTTCAAGGGTTTTTCTTAATTGTTACTATTTTCTACATTGTAGAATAATAGTGAAGACATCAAAACTATGAAATAACACATATGGAATCATGTAGTAACCAAAAAAAGTGTTAAACAAATCAAAATATATTTTATATTTGAGATTCTTCAAAGTAGTCACCCTTTGCCTTGATGAAAGCTTTGCACATTCTTGGCATTCTCTCAACCAGCTTCATGAGGTAGTCACCTGGAATGCATTTCAATTAACTGGTGAGCCTTGTTAAAAGTTAATTTGTGGAATTTCTTTCCTTATTAATGCGTTTGAGCAAATCAGTTGTGTTGTGATAAGGTGGGGGGCAGGAGGGGAGGTCGATTTGCTGCAAAGAAACCACTACTAAAGGACACCAATAAGAAGAAGAGACTTGCTTGGGCCAAGAAACATGAGCAATGGACATTAGACTGGTGGAACTTTGTCCTGGAGTCCAAATTTGAGATTTTTGGTTCCAATCGCCATTCCTTTGTGAGACTAGATGTGGGTGAACGGATGATCTCCGCATGTGTATTTCCCACTGTAAAGCATGGAGTAGGAGGTGTTATGGTGTGGGGGTGCTTTGCTGGTGACACTGTCAGTGATTTATTTAGAATTCAAGGCACACTTAACCCGTATGGCTACCACAGCATTCTGCAGTGATACGCCATCCAATCTGGTTTGGGCTTAGTGGGACTATCATTTGTTTTTCAACAGGACAATAACCCAACACACCTCCAGGCTGTGTAAGGGGTATTTGACCAAGAAGGAGAGTGATGGAGTGCTGCATCAGATGACCTGACTTCCACAATCACCCGACCTTAACCCAATTGACATGGTTTGGGATGAGTTTGACTGTAGAGTGAAGGAAAAGCAACCAACAACTGCTAAGTGTATGTGGGAACTCCTTCAAGACTGTTGGAAAAGCATTCCAGGTGATGCTGGTTAAGAGAATGCCAAGAGTGCAAAGGATGGCTACTTTGAAGAATCTCAAATATAAAATATATTTGGATGTGTTTAACACTTTTTTGGTTACTACACGATTCCATAGTTTTGATGTCTTCACTATTATTCTACAATGTAGAAAATATTAAAAACAAAGAAAAACCCTTGAATGAGTAGGTGTCCAAACATTTGACTGGTACTGTATATATACAGTGTATACTGTATATATTTACCAACAATTATATGGGGGATTGGAAATGATGTAGACAATTATATTGATGGAATCGACAATCTATCTGCAATATTAAAGGTGATCTACCCCCCCCAAAAAAAGAAAAATCATATATAATAATAATCAAATTGGGTAAATGATGGACCTTGATGAGATATTCAAAGATGAGGCATGTAGAGCAATTACATGTATGTGTGTGTGTGTGTGTGTGTGTGTGTGTGTCTCACCTCCATCCATCATGGCGTAGGTAGCTGAAGGCCCCGTCTATGATGCTGGCAGTGAACTGGCCTCCTGTGATAAACAGTGTGTTTACTGTTACCAGCTGGCCTCTCAGGTGGGGGGGAGACGTCTCAGCTATGTACACTGGCACCGTCATGGACGCAATACCTACTCACGTGGGATGGGTCAGAGGAATAGGGAAGACACAATGAGGAGTGTAGAACTGTACAGTGTAGGGTGAAGATGCCCCTAGATGCTAATCTTGGATCAGTTTAGCATTTCCCGCACTAATGGTTAAGGTTAAGATTAGGGGAGGGGAAGCTGATACTAGATCTGCACCTAGGGGAAACTTCACCCCGGAGCATACAATACGGTCAAAGTTTATGGATAAGTGCAAATTCAGCTTTTATGATCACTTCACTGGTTTACCTAATTCAAGAACAATGGTATAGGGTCTGAGTTAGGCATGAAACAACATATCCTCTCCACACTCCCCTACATCTGTCAATCAAGCGGAATCTGAGTGTCCTCAGTCACAGCTCTCATCTAGAGAACCTGACCAATCAAAACACTCTACCACAGAGCTGCTGCACCAATCACACACTAGCCATTAGGGCACTGAAGAGCCCTCATCATTTCACACAACATCAATCATGTCTGACAGACTGAACAACATCAACCACATCGGTCATCTCTGTAAGCAGATCTACAACATATATCTCAAGTGCATCCACTACATCAGAGATATTGTAGCCTATACAGCATGTAAGTCAGTGTCGTTCTCAGCTGCTGCAGCCACTGACCATGCCAAACGACTACATATTTACACTGACTGCTAGAACAAACAACATGCGTTTGCCCGGATTCATCTGACAAGGGCCGTGACATCACCGCTCCGTTCTGCGCCACACCGATAAGGGACTATTAACAGCACCCAGAGTGCACTACTTCCTGTCGCTCCTCCAGTTATCCGGCAGACGACGTAGCTACCTGTTGCCGTGGGAACCGCTTGCTTCGCCATGCAGCCACTCAATTATAAGACACCGGCTGGAGTTAATCAATATCTGGGAGACGCGAGACGTTTTATTGGCATTTCGTTCATTTTCTTTTAAACACAGGAGTGAGGGCTGGAGGGACGGGTCCTACTGTTAAAAGGTAGTGGCCCTAGGGTTGCCACTCATACGGTACACACCTGGGGTGACCAACCCTAGAGGTGTGGTTGATAGAGTTGCCAACTACACCTGTAGAGCTACGAGCTGTGCAGATTTTTGCTCCAGCCCTGCAGTGACCTAACACACCTGATTCAGCTGATCATGGTCCAGACTCAGTGTCGGCCTTGATTAGTTTACTATTTCAGTCAGGTGTGTTTATGCAGGGCTGGAGCAAAAGCATGCATACCCATACATACTCCAGTGGGTAACACTACCAAGTAAACAACTAGAGCTGAGCATGCTTCAACATAAAGGGTTCTACTCTGTTTGCTCTTCTGTCAAAGGCTGCTCCTCTACATATCACATTTTACATGTTTGTCATTTTATTTTCATCATACACATGCAGAGAGCAGAACAAATAACTGAACCAAACACGTGGTTGTGAATGGAATTAAGAGTAGAGGGTATAATATAATAAAATAAAGGAGAGGCAGAGAGAGAGAGAGAGAGAGACTGAAAGAGAGAGAGAGAGACTGAAAGAGGGCTCGCTGTTTGCGTTGGCATTTTTGTTCCTAAGACAACTGAGAAATGCAGTGCAAGATCAATTAGGGAATCATTGTGTAATGTGAGCACCACCGTCCTGGGGTTGAGGATGGACGGAATTAAAGATTTGGGACAAGGAAATCTGGAAATGTGAGCACGTCCAAGTTGTTAAGATTTAAGAAGTTGTGTAGTGCATGCCCAGCATAACTAAAACTTAATGTAAATCTTCACTAATGTTCTAGAAATGTTCCCGGTTTGCTGGGTGGGTTCTGAGAGTGGGAGAGCCCTCCTTTCCTCCCCATCACTCCCTCCTTCTCTTGTTATCAGCGGCAGCCTTTGGTCAGTCCCTCCGGTCTCCCCAGGCCTCTACTCAGACACATGTGGAGTCCACCACCACCAAGACTCGTATTTTATTAAACCTTTATTTTACTGAGACCAAGGTCTCTTTTACAGATGAGCCCTGAATGACATAAATACACACATCAAAATATAAATACAAAATGCAAGCAAAAAGAAAAACACGGTGCGAACGAATCAGCTTGTCCGAAACACCCTAGCACAGGCGGGAGGCACAAAATGAACAGACGAGAGGCAGTGGTTGTGATTCCTTTTCTTGTGAATGTTTACTAGACGGGTCTTCTATTCGCCCGACAAAATAACTCCAGTACAGGGTAACGTCCAACGCTGAAACACCAGCGTAACAAAACAAATAAACATAAACTTAGCCGTTGACCAAAAGGCTGTAGTCAAAAAGGGAAAACAAAACAAAACGTCTAGTCCTGTCTTTAGACTATCTTCTACACATAATAGTTACAGGAGGAACACTTCGTTCTACCTATAGCCTGCCTTGGTTAACAGAGAGACAAGGTGCCCCAGTAAAAGACGCTTTCTCTGAGGTAGGAATATCCAACATCCTCACAGCTCCCCGTCTCTACTCCCAATCCCCCCTCCAGCTCCTCTCCCGGCACACCTAATAAAGAGGAAGACAGAAAGCAATTAATGGGCCCAGGTGTGTACTAATTGGCTTTACACTAAGTACCTATCCCCTGAGGAGGGTGCTGTCGTGTCGTCTTCCTCCGGCCGGTCACGGAACTCTCACAACGGTCATAAAAAACGAACACATTCATCAGTAATAAGGTCCTCAAATCAGCTTTCTGAACTGCCCTCAAGGCACAACGACATCAAATGTAAGAACATTTTGAAGATTCTTGTACCTTGTTTGCGAAACACAACTAAAAGCTGATTTACCTAACTCAGTAGAGACCAAAGGAATTTTCAGTTACCACACCCCGTCTCCGGGATGGCTAACCCGTATGTCTAAAGTTTAGCAATGACTTTTTTTTGTAAAAAGGGCTTTATAAATGAAAACATAGCAATGTATCGTGCAATGTAACCTACGTGACATCAAAGAGGGCCAACCAACTTTCTGGTAGAGAATGCAGTGATGAGTACTAAAATTGTCACCCGTAATAAAGTGCAATGCTCTGTGACAGCTTTAACCCTAGGATGCATAATAAACATGATGCCCCAAGAATGCATATGCCGGGTCAAAATGACCCGATAATGTAATATGCGTTTTATTTATATGGGTCTTGATAGTATCACTGCTCATTAATAAGCTTTACGTATCGGCCTCACGGCCTTCATCAGAGCGGATTCCTTATTTAACGGTTACCATGCACCTGCAAACAAGATAGATCCGATGTGCGAATGCCTTTTGAATTTATATGGGTCCAAAATATTATCCATTTTGTGGAACATAATTATTTTGAGTGATGATTTGGACCTTTCAATAAATATTTTGTTTGAAATGTTTTTAGTCGCTCTTCAACAGTTCGATACACATTTCAACGAGAACTTATTTCGAAAATTCATAACAGCTATTGAAAATATTCACATATTTTTCTGACAATCAATCTTACAATCAAAGTTTCACATTCAACCTTTTAGTGTGAAGAACAAAATAAAAAGCACCTTAAGCATGTCTTATAATATTTCAAAACATTTATTTGAAAATCCAAAGTTCATCACCAATATAAACGACAATTTAGAAAACATGAACAAAAGGAACAAGTGTGCATGTGTGATGCTTACTTATGCTGTCTTAGTCCATGTATTTGATACAAACCACAAGCATGTGACTCTGCTCTTTGCAGACGGGTGTGTTGCACTGAGAACACCAGCAGCTGACTTTTCTATCCTTTGCTCTTGGGCAGAGCTGGCACCTCTTCCTCTTTTGGCCCTGGCTGCTATTAAGTGGTGGTAGCATGGCTCTCTTTCATCACCCCACATCTTTCCATTGCCTCAGTTCTTCTGTGGAGATGGGAGAACCTTCCAGAAGGACAACAATCTCTGCAGCACTCCGACAATCAGGCCTTTAGGGTAAAGAGTGGCCAGACGGAAGCCACTCCTCAGTAAACAGCACATGACAGCCCGCTTGGAGTTTGCCAAAAGGCACCTAAAGGACTCTCAGACCATGAGAAACAAGACTCTCTGGTCTGATGAAACCAAGACTGAACTCTTTGGATGGAATGCCAAGCGTCACGTCTGGAGGAAAGCTGCTCATCCACTGTCACGCAGTCGCTGGGGATGAACCTTCCTCTACAGTTTGCTAGGAAAAAGGTCCCACACATACCGGAAGACTGCCAGGTGGTCCATTGCCTCTCTGAACACTGGTCCTCGGGTCATCAAGCCTCAGGTAGCGACGGATATCCTCATATCTTCCAACCGACATGGTGGCCTTATACATTGGATTCTGCAGTGGATCCAAAAATAGCTCCAGTGGGGAGACATCCCACCTTTTCTCCATGCCAGCGAGGAGGGTTAAACCAATAAAGGCCTTAAATCCCTCTTTGTTGAGCTCTCTCCACTCTGTCCCTTTTGCTGTCGCTATTCTCCGTCTTTCTAAATTTGTACACTTTAGAACCTCCTCAATGATGGTGTCACTAATGAACAGCTCCCAGGCAACTTTTGGTGACACAACTGTTGACCCCGGCACAGGCCCTGGGCAGCTCCTCAGGATGTTAAGGCTAGGGTGTGTGTAGGGGAGGGGGGCACATAGTCTGTGTCATCTGAATTGGATACCTCAGATTCTTAGTCAGAGGCACCAATGGCTTCCTCATCCAGCATCTGTAAAACCATTTTGGTTGTATATCTGGCAACATTCTTATGAAACTCTTTTTACTCAGGGAGTTAAAAAGGATAAATGAAAACGGTGATTAGTTGAACATTGAAAAACAAGATATTTAATACATATTTTATTAATTACTTAGATTTTATTGTTGTAGGAAAAAGAAAGGTCTGTGTGCAATGAGTGCAATGCAGTGAATTCCATAAGAAATACATACGGGTCATATTTGACCCACATATGAAAACTTGGGGTAGTGATGCAAAAACTATTTTTACTTAAAAAATAAGAAATGTAAAAAATAAAACCTAGGATAGTAGAATATTAAAGACACGTTATTTAAGGAATTCCTGGAATATTTAGATGACATTTTGGGGGGGGGGGGGGGGGGGGGGGGTCAATACAGCAAAATAACCATTAGGCCGGGTCATTTTGCACCTAGGTTTAATGAAGTGGCAGCTGCGTTCATATAGATGATGTCGCCATAATAGTCTAGGACCGATAGGAACGTCGACTGAATAATCTGCTTTCAACTATTTAGCGAGAGGCAGGACTGATTTCTATAGAAGACCATTTGTATACTCAGCTTCTAAACTAACACATCAATATGCAATATCCAAAGTACATATGCTTAAATCAAACTTATTTTTATGCGCTCTAGAGAACAACATATACTTAGTTTTACCTGCATTCAGTACTAATTTCAGGTCAACAAAGTTTTTCTGTAATACAATGAAGTCAGACTGTATTTCAGATAGAGCCTGGTCAACCGTGGGGCCAATAGAATACACAACAGTATCATCAGCGTACAAGCGCAGGTTAGCATTTAATGACGCTGCCAGTTGAGGACTGTCATGGTTCAACAAAACTGCTGACACAGGCTGTGAACAAGCGATTCGGTGATATTCTCTCTTTACTGTGTCGCCACCATGCTATGTACAAGAATCGCTACTTCGATGAAGACAAGAAACAGGGTTTACGTGAAATACATACACAGCTGGACAAGATTGGAACGGACACAGTGACAGTGAGCACCGAGGAAGAGAGGCCACGGACAGACAGAGCTGAAACTTCACTGCTTGACATGTATGATGAAATCCTGGTTGAGAACGAAACGACTAAACAAATGAACAACGAAACAGCACAGCAAGTAAGTGAAATAAATAGGTTTTGATTATGTTTATACTGGTAATGGAGACATACGTAAATGCCAACAAAATAACTTGTTGGTCTGTGTGTGTGTCCTTTATTTAACTAGGCAAGTCAGTTAAGAACACATTTTTATTTACAATGACAGCCTCCCTCAGCCAAACCCAGACGACGCTGGGCCAATTGTGCACCACCCTATGGGACTCCCAATCACAGCCGGATGTGATACAGCCTGGATTCGAACCAGGGACTGTAGTGACACCTCTTGCACTGAGATGCAGTACCTTAGACCGCTGCGTCCATGTGTGTGTGCTAACTATTTAACTGTACTAGAATGCTTAAAAGGCCCAAAAATATATATCAGTTATCGGTATCATTTTTTGGGGGCAAGGAAAATATCGGATATCGGTATCGGCCAAAAATGTAATATCGGTGCATCACTAATAATAAAACTGACAATATCATTCATTAGAAACAGATCATAATCATTCTGTACCTTATAGACAAACCACAGAACAAGGATGCATCCCAAATGGCATCCTATTCCTTATTTAGTTCACTATTGACCAGAGCCATATAGGCCCTGGTCAACAGTAGTGCACTATGAAGGGAATAGGGTGCCATTTGGGACTACGCACAGTTCACCCCTAGCTCTCCCATGTGCTCACCTAAAGGTCAGCTCACCAATAATTTGCCCAAGATGGTGAGATGGACCAAACACCAGGCTTGTGTTAAAGACCAGTCAAATGTATTAATTTATGCCTCCTCCTGACAAACGGCACGAATGACCTTCCCGCTTTCCCTCAGAAATGCTAAGCAATTAAATTTATGAAGAGCCCGGCCTCCCATCATGTAAATGTGATTGGATGTGTAACAGGGTAGGTTCGGAATACAGTGGGGTCCGAAATTATTGACACACTTGATAAAGATGAGCAAAAATGACTCTATAAAATAATGAGGTATATTGTATACTAAAAAAGGGAAATTATATTCTGTTATACTAATACAATTGCTCAAAGATTTTGTTTAACGAGTAATAATTGTTTTTCTCATACCCCTGTTTCAATACCTTACCATGCAAGGATAATGGCATTAAGGCTTTTTTCTAAAATGGGAGGGATCTTAGACCATTTCGCCATACAGAATCCTTCCAGATCCTTGCTATCCATATGGGAGCAAAACAGCTCCATAACATCAAAGGTCCACCACTATTTTTTTTACAATAGGTATGCAGCCTTATGCTCATGCATTCTCATTTCAATGCCAAACCCACCACTGGTGTGTGTGGCCAAAGAGCTCTATTTTCATGTCATCTGACCAAAGTACCGGTTCCAATCCGAGTGACAACGCTGTTTAGCCAACTCCAGACATTTACATTTGTTGGATGACATGAAAATAGAGCTCTTTAGCCAAACACACACCAGTGGTGGGTTTGGCATCAAATTGAGTAACGCGTGAGCAGAAATAAACCCCATGCCTAGAGATGGAGAGGCAAATGATATCATTGTAAACCCGTGTGACCTGATCAATTAACTATTTCGATGGCCCGACAAACTGCCTCTTTCAATCTTGGGAAAATAGCAACAATTCAATGTTTTGAAAGATTGATGTGTCGGTGGGGTAATATTGAGAGAGAAGAGAGTTCACTGTGAGTGTAAGAGAGTGAGAGAGTGAGAGAGTGGAGAGAGTGAGAAGAGAGTGAGTGTTTTTGAACTTGAAAGATAAAAGGCTGATTCATATTCTCACAGGCTTGCTCACTGGGTCTAGTGGTGTACAAAACAAAACAAAAGATTAGCTAAATCACTAATGACTAGTACATTCAAAAAGCAAAAAACACAAAGCATAGCACGCTTCATCCATTCCTCCACTTATTGTGCTCAATGAAAGCAAGAATTAAGACAAGGCTTAACAGTGATGACTTCCAAGCATGGCACACTACTTTACCACTACACGATTTTCCTACCCAAAGTAACTCCAGATTATGAACATTAACACTACAGCATACACGTCAATCTTCATTCCCAATCAAAGACAACGTCAAGACTATGTCACCCGAAGTTGCTAGAAATTCCTTTGGTAGTCAATTCTCTTGAATGTTAAAACAGCGTGAAATCTTGTAAAAGCCTCCTACCTCCAAAAATTACCATAGGCCTAGGCACTGAAGTCAAATATCAGTAACCCTGGAAACAAGCACTCTCAAAGTAATGTGATGAAGTTAGCAACTCTGGTTTGATATTGTTTTGGTATATGGCTAAATAAAGTATTGACTATCCTTTAAATTAACCAACAAAGATTTTGGGCAATATAACCCATCACATTCACAACTAGTTAGGCCTGCCCACGAGGATACTATGACACACGTCTCACTTATATTTCATTTTAGATGACTCGATAGCCTAAGAAGTAACTTTTTAGTTTTTGCCAATCAAAATACTACAGCCTACAAGGCAAATGCAAGTAAAACTAAATGCATGCTCTTCAACCGATCGCTGCCCGCACCTGCCCGCCCGTCCAGCATCACTACTCTGCACGGTTCTGACTTAGAATATGTGAACACTACAAATACCTAGGTGTCTGGTAGACTGTAAACTCTCCTTCCAGACTCACATTAAGCATCTTCAATCCAAAATTAAATCTAGAAT
>NC_036840.1:13076480-13170000 GCF_002910315.2 Salvelinus sp. IW2-2015 | reverse complement strand
CTTCATACTCGTCGCCAAACCCACTGGCTCCACGTCATCTACAAATATCTGCTAGGTAAAGCCCCGCCTTAACTCAGCTCACTGGTCACCATAGCAGCACCCACCCGTAGCACACGCTCCAGCAGGTATATTTCACTGGTCACCCCTAAAGCCAATTCTTCCTTTGGCCGCCTTTCCTTCCAGTTCTCTGCTGCCAATGACTGGAATGAACTGCAAAAATCACTGAAGCTGAAGACTCATATCTCCCTCACTAGCTTTAAGCACCAGCTGTCAGAGCAGCTCACAGATCACTGCACATAGCCCATCTGTAAATAGCCCATCCAACTCCCTCATCCCCATACTGTATTTATTTATCTTGCTCCTTTGCACCCCAGTATCTATACTTGCACATTCATCTTCTGCACATCTACCATTCCAGTGTTTAATTGCTATATTGTAATTACTTCACCACCTATTTATTGCCTTACCCCCCTTATCCTACCTCATTTGCACACACTGTATATACACTTTTTCTACTGTATTATGACTGTATGTTTGTTTATTCCATGTGTAACTTTGTGTTGTTGTATGTGTCGAACTGCTTTGCTTTATCTTGGCTAGGTCGCAGTTGTAAATGAGAATTTGTTCTCAACTAGCCTACCTGGTTAAATAAAGGTGAAAATGTGCTGTAATGGCCTACCGGTACACAGATAACCTAGTTTAGGTGAACAAGATTAGCCTGAAGTGAAAAGTAAATTCAGCAACTCTGAGGACAGTGGAAGTTGATGAAGGAGATTCTTTATTGTTAAAATTAAAACCCACGCATTCTGGTCGTTGGCCTTCATCAAGGTTTTACTAATCTCTCGTTGACAGACTAGATCTTCGGTTCTGACCTTCTGTGTTGGTTGTATATGAAAAAGGAAGATGCTTTTATATATTTCAAAATGGCCTCCTATAGGCTAGTGGATCAATCACAATCGGACACAAAACATGATGTGATTGGTTGCAATCAGTTGCAAAAACCTGACCAATAGGTGGCCATTTTAATATACATAGCCTAGGCCCTACAGCTAAACACCTCCTCTAATATTCTATATGTAAAACCCTGAAAACCCCAGCGGCATATTACCCCTTTTAGGTTGGACATTTGTTTCTAGTATTAATGTAAGCCAATTTCAGGTGAATCTGGAGGTTATAAGTCATACAATATCTTTAGAAATGTTGATTTTGACTAGGAACGTGAGTTAGCTAGCTAGTTAGCATCTGCTGGGAATTAAGATAATTTGCAGGTTAAAAAAACGCATGTGTTAGGTCTACATAAAAACCTAAGCATAGGTTATTAATAGTGAGATGTGCAATGCCATCGTGTTTCTATATTTGATTGGTCTAATAAAAATGATAATTAGCTTTCAAGAGTCAATTACTCAAAAATTACTAAATGAAACTGATAAAATGGGTTTTATCACAAATTTTCAGCGGACCTCTTGCCCCAATAGTTGGGCAGGACACCACTTTTCTATCATTTTTATTTTAATAACTAAAAAGTTGTCAACTGTGTCCACTTATTTTCTGTGTCCATATATCTAATTCTTACCAAAGTTTGCTTTTTTGTGTGAGCAATTTTGTTTTTAAATGTACCTTCCCTGTAAACAGGTAATCTCGTCCCAGGCTAATTGCGCATGGTGTCTTGTGAATGAGATAAGTAAACAAGTGAAAAGTTGCAGAAACCTTACCAAGTCCAAGCCCGACAATGAGACGTCCGACCAGTAGAACCTCCTTATCAGGAGCTGCGCTAAGCACTATTCCCCCAGCTGTGAAAATAAAACTAGCCAGGAGGATGCAGACCCTGCGCCCGAAAACTCCGTTCAACAACCCACCAGCCAACGCGGACAGCGCGGCAGTAGCCACAGTACTAGAGATCAGAACCTCCTGCCATAAGGCGCTGAGATTCATCTCCCTCTTGAGCAGGAGCATCGCTCCCGAGATCACCCCGGTGTCATAGCCGAACAGAAAGCCACCCAGCGCGGAGAACGCAGCTAGAACATAAACAAACGCAGGTGTGACATCTTGCTGGAACTGTTTACGCGCCTCTCTCTCCAGGTCCCGGGTGGAGGTGGCGGCAGTGGCATTGGCATTGGCAGGGACATCGGCAGCCTGGCTGTTGATGCTCGCGTTGGACGAAGCTTTGATGAGGCTCCGCTCTCCGTCATCGTTCACTTTCTTCCTCCTCTCACCCATCAGGTTGCTCATACTACGAAGATTATAGTCATTGTCGCTCGATTTTCGGGACATAAGGGAAACACACGCACCCACGAAATGTTCACAGGACTGTAATTGGTTGGTTAATTGTTAAGAGATGTTTGTTGTCCTCACAGTCGAGCAACTGGTCCAAAAACCGTTAATTATTAATAATTCGAGTTGACAGAAGTTGGTTTGCATCCGTGGTCACAGACTACAGAAGTGTCATCGCAGTGGTAATGATGAGGGTTACTCTTTCATTCTCTCTCTCTCTCGCTCTCTCGCTCTGACGTAGAAGGTATTGCTTTCCTGCAAGCTGCGATATAGGCACTGGCCGTGTTCCAGAGAATCAAAATAACTGCAGGTGACTGCCTACTGACTGATTTACCAATCACCTTGCATCACAAGGACTTGTTAGAAGGGAGTGTTACAAAAAACGCACCTAATGACTGAGGGAAACGAATTCAAAGCATTCTTTCAAAATGACTTATTACTTTGAAGAATCTTTTAAATAAAACATAATGGTGAGCAAGCATTGTGCCTTTTCGTTTTCTATGATGATCACATTTTTGGGTTGCACATGGATTCACGTTGGTTGAGTGCTCTCCACTTCTATGCAAACTACTTTTAGCAACATTGAATTTTAAGGAAAGTGCTTTATTTGCGTTTGCATTTCTTTTTTTATCCTCAAAATGCTTTGCATGTTTCGTCACAATATTGTTTTGAACTGATGCCCGACTGAGCGTTCTACTCACAGGAAGTTGGTGGCACCTTAATTGGGGGTGACGGGCTCGTGGTAATGGCTTGAGCAGAATAAGTAGAATGGTATCAAATATGTCAAACAAACACAAGTTTCCATGGGTTTGATACAATTCCATTCACTCCATTCCAGACATTATTATCCCTCAGCAGCCTCCACTGGTTCTACTCAATGCATCGTCAATGAGCACATATGAAGATTTCATAAAAAGTGCATTACAGGGGCGGGGAAATACTATGATATTCAAAAGAGGCAAATAATTGTCATCATTTTGATGTCTCCAGATTGACTTTAGATGCAGTATAACGTTAGCTAGTTCAAATTGTGGGTTAGGCCACCAGATTTTAGCTAGCTAACGTTAGCATTGCTAGCTATTTTTGACTAACTTTGCTAACTAATGACAACATTGCCATATGTCTGAAGTAAATTTGACGACATGATAATGCTGGAAAAGTTGTTTCCTACTAAATATTTGACTACTTTAGCAATGTCATTGTATTTCCAGGCACTATAGTGTAATTTAGTCAATAGTAGTTAGCCTCCATCCAGAATGACTAAGTTTACCACTTTTTTTTATTTTATTTTAATTTTAATTTCATCCCATTTTCTCCCCAATTTTTTCGTGGTATCCAATCGCTAGTAATTACTATCTTGTCTCATCGCTACAACTCCCGTACGGGCTCGGGAGAGACGAAGATCGAAAGCCATGCGTCCTCCGAAGCACAACCCAACCAAGCCGCACTGCTTCTTAACACAGCGCGCCTCCAACCCGGAAGCCAGCCGCACCAATGTGTCGGAGGAAACACCGCGTACCTGGCCCCCTTGGTTAGCGCACACTGCGCCCGGCCCGCCACGGGAGTCGCTGGAGCGCGATGAGACAAGGATATCCCTACCGGCCAAACCCTCCCTAACCCGGACGACGCTATGCCAATTGTGCGTCGCCCCACGGACCTCCCGGTCGCGGCCGGCTGCGACAGAGCTTGGGCGCGAACCCAGAGACTCTGGTGGCGCAGCTAGCACTGCGATGCAGTGCCCTAGACCACTGCGCCACCCGGGAGGCCCCTAAGTTTACCACTTTTTATTTGTATTTTTTATTTAACCTTTATTTTACTAGGCAAGTCAGTTAAGAACAAAATCTTATTTACAATGAGGGCCTACCCTGGCCAAACCCGGACGACGCTGAGCCAATTGTGCACCACTCAATGGGACTCCCAATCATGGCCAGATGTGATACAGCCTGGTTTTGAACCAGGGACTGTAGTGACACCTCTTGCACTGAGATGCAGTGACTGCTGCGCCACTCAGTAGCCCTTTAGGGTAACACTATGTCGCCGACAGAGGGTGACTTGAGAACATTCATAACAATGACATGACGCGACCGAGTGACAGAGGTGCAATTAAGGTCACACCCATAATGTCCAAGCCTACACCAGTGTCCGAGAACCCCGCCTAACACCTCTGGAGTGATACGCTGGAGATTCCGGAACCTGCCGGGCTATTCCCTCCCAGTGCACCCTCATTTTCGAGCTGCAGCCTTCTTCTTTCCCCTCGAACCGCTCGAGGATAGCGTCGGTGTGGGAGCAACAGTCCACCGTCTGCCTCAGTCTGGAGGACAGTGTGGAGGAAGTTCGGAAGGTGTTTGATTCTCCGTTGTCCGGGAGAGAGGCTGCTCGTTAGCTGCACCAGCTACGTAAAGACTCCCGTAGTGTGGCAGACTATGCGGTGGATTTTCGCACATTGGCGACTGAGAGTGCCTGGAACCCGGAAGCATTGTTCGACATGTTCCTTCACGGATTATCGGAGGTGGTCAAAGATGAGCTCGCAGCTCGGGAGCTGCTCATGGACCATGACTCCCTCATAGCCTTGACCATCCGCATCGATGGGCGGCTTCGAGAACGTAGAAAGGAGAGGAAATCTGTGCCCTGTCGCCCTCGATTCCCACCTCGCCTCCGAAGATTCCCGGAGATCCCCGAACTCTACATGTCCGAGTGAACCAGACGTCACCAGAGTCCTCTCGGGAATCACCGAGGGCTGCCGACTCCCCTCCTTCGGAGTCCATGCACCTGGGCAGCGATAGATTGACTGTGGCTGAGCGCTTACGCCGACTCCACACTCAGAGCTGTCTATATTGTGGGCTACGGGACATTTCGTAGATACCTGCCCATTAAAAACTCAGGCTCAACAAGAAGGCGCGGTTCAGTGCAGTCTCAGTGCTATGATGGGGTCTAAAACCAGACAGAAGCATTTCGTATACATTGTTTGTCTTCAGGGGCAAAAGCATTTTCAAACATTTTTGAGAGGAATGGGAGATCCGATATAGGCTGATAGTTTTTTTGATACTTTCTGGGTCAAGGTTTGGCTTTTTCAGGAGAGGCTTTATTACTTCCACTTTTAGTGAGTTTGGTACACTTCCGGTGGATAGAGAGTCATTTATTGTGTTCAACATAGGAGGGCCAAGCACAGGAAGTAGCTCTTTCAGTAGTTTAGTTGGAATAGGGTCCAGTATGCAGCTTGAAGGTTTAGAGGCAATGATTATTTTCATCAATGTGTCAAGAGATTTAGTATTAAAAAACTTGAGTGTCTCCCTTGATCCTAGGTCCTGGCAGTGTTGTGCAGACTCATGACAACTGAGTTTTGGAGGAATACGCCGATTTAAAGAGGAGTCCGTAATTTGCTTTCTAATGATCATGAACTTTTCGTCAAAGAAGTTCATGAATTTATCACTGCTGAAGTGAAAGCCATCCTCTCTTGGGGAATGGTGCTTTTTAGTTAACTTTGCGAGAGTGTCATTCCCATGAGCACAGTTTTCCAACTGTATGTATGATGGGTTCCCATGAGCATTGTTTTCCAACTATATGTACGATGGCTCTATCTTTCCCCACCCCTTTCATTGTGTAACAAGCTGTCATATCAGGTTAGTCCACTAGGGACTTTTCATTGCATTACGTTAGTAATCAATGTATAATCGATCCTGTGTGTGTTTATTTAATTCTGTGTGATTATTTAGTTAGTAAATAAATACTTAAGCCAATTTGTGTATCGCTGAATCATCATTTAGACTAGGGTTCATGCAGATTTGAAGTCAACGTCATTCAGAATGAGACTGATATGAGGTAAACAGTTTTTAATGGATGACTGGTATGATAACAATATATTCTGATATATTCTTGAGTTAATTCGGGAAACGGTAACTCATGAAACAAACTTTTTCCGTGGTGCCCTGTAACGGCAGTCTATTTCGTCCTCCTCATCGGACGAGGAGAGGCGAGAAGGATCGGAGGACCAAAGTGCAGTGTGGTAAGTTTCCATAATTTAATGACATGAAAACTAGACAAGAATACAAAACAACAAATGTACTAACCGTCACAGTCCCGTGTGGCACAAACACTGACACAGAAAACAACCACCCACAAATCCCCAACACAAAACAAGCCACCTATATATGATTCTCAATCAGGGACAACGATTGACAGCTGCCTCTGATTGAGAACCATATTAGGCTGAACACAGAAACAGACAAACTAGACACACAACATAGAATGCCCACCCAGCTCACGTCCTGACCAACACTAAAACAAGCAAAACACATAAGCACTATGGTCAGGACGTGACAGTACCCCCCTCCTGAGGTGCGGACTCCGAACGCACCCCTAAAACTCAAGGGGAGGGTCTGGGTGGGCATCTGTCCGCGGCGCAGGACGAGGCCACCACTCCACCATTGTCTTTGTACCCCTCCTTAGCGTCCTTTGAGTGGCGACCCTCGCCCCCGACCTTGGCCTAGGAATCCTCACCAAGGCCCCCACTAAATTTAGGAGACAGCTCAGGACAGAGAGGTAGCTCAGGACAGAGAGGTAGCTCAGGACAGAGGGGCAGCTCCGGACTGAGGGGCAGCTCCGGACTGAGGGGCAGCTCCGGACTGAGGGGCAGCTCATGCTGGCGGGAAGCTCATGACTGGGCGGGCAGCTCATGACTGGCGGGCATGCTCGCATCAGTACTGGCTGGCAGCTCATGACTGGCGGGCAGCTCATGACTGGCGGGCAGCTCATGACTGGAAGGCAGCTCATGACTGGAAGAGGCAGCTCATGCGAGCGAGCTCAGATGGAAGGCAGCTTCATGACTGGCGGGCAGCTCATGACTGGCGGGCAGCTCATGACTGGCGGGAGCTCATGACTGGCGGGCAGCTCATGATGCGAAGGCAGCTCATGATGGAAGCCGGCAGCTCTGGCAGCTGTGCTGGCGGCGGCAGCTCCGGCTGGACGCTGGCTGGCGTCTGGCAGCTCCCGACTGGCTGGCGGCTCTGGCAGCTCCCGATGGGGCCTGACGCGCGTAGATTGGCGCCACGCGGCTGTCTAGAGGACGTAGATGCGCTGGGGCAGACGGATGGCTACGACGGCGCTGGGCAGACGGATGGCTCAGACGGCGCTGGCAGACGGTGGCCAGACGGCCTGGGCAGACGGATGCTCAGACGGCGCTGGGCAGGCAAGCAGCTCAGAATGCACTGGGCAGACGACCGACTCTGACCTGCTGGGGCGCACAGTAGGCCTGGTGCGTGGTGCCGGAATTGGTGGTACCGGACTGGAGAACGCACCTCAAGGCTAGTGCGGGGAGCAGGAACAGTGCGTACAGGGCTCTGGAGACGCACAGGAGGCTTAGTGCGTGGTGCCGGAACTGGAGGTACTGGGCTGGAGACAGGCACCACAGGGAGAGTGCGTGGAGGAGGAACAGGGCTCTGGAGACGCACTGGAAGTCTGGTGCATGGTGTAGGCACTGATGGTACTGGGCTGGGGCGGGAAGGTGGCGCCGGATATACCGGACCGTGAAGGAGTACACGAGCTCGTGAACACACGAGCCTGCCAACCTTACCAGGTTGAGTGTTCCGTAGCCCTGCCAGTGCGGCGAGGTGGAATAGCCCGCACTGGGCTATGCTGGCGAACCGGGGACACCCTAGTAAGGCTGGTGCCATGTACACCGGCCCGAGGAGACGTACTGGAGGCCAGATGTGTTGAGCGGGCTTCATGGCACCTGGCTCGATGCCCACTCTAGCCCGGCCAGTGCGGCGAGGTGGAATAGCCCGACCTGGGCTAAGCAGCGTACTGGGGACACCGTGCGCTCCACCGCATAACACGGTGTCTGACCAGTACGACGCCCTCTCACTCCACGGTAAGCCCGGGAAGTTGGCGCAGGTCTCCTACCTGACTTCGCCACACTCCCCTTTAGCCCCCCCCCAATACATTTTTGGGTGAGCCTCTCGGGCTTCAGCCGCTCTGCCTTGCTAGCGCCTCATAATGCCGCCTCTCCGCTTTCGCTGCCTCCAGCTCCGCTTTGGGGCGGCGACACTCCTCTGGCTCTGCCAGGGTCCTTTACCGTCTAGGATTTCTCCTCATGTCCATTCCTCCTGGTACGCCTGCTGCTGTCGCTGCTGCCCGTTTCCACGCTGCTTGGTCCGGGTTAGGTGGGTGGTTCTGTAACGGCAGTCTATTTCGTCCTCCTCATCGGACGAGGAGAGGCGGGAAGGATCGGAGCACCAATGTGCAGCGTGGTAAGTTTCCATAATTTAATGAAATGAAAACTAGACAAGAACACAAACAACAAATGTACTAACCGTCACAGTCCCGTGTGGCACAAACACTGACACAGAAAACAACCACCCACAAATCCCAACACAAAACAAGCCACCTATATATGATTCTCAATCAGGGATAACGATTGAAAGCTGCCTCTGATTGAGAACCATATTAGGCTGAACACAGAAACAGACAAACTAGACACACAACATAGAATGCCCACCCAGCTCACGTCCTGACCAACACTAAAACAAGCAAAACACATAAGCACTATGGTCAGGACGTGACATGCCCCAAGATTGCTAATGAGTTAATTGTTACATGATTAATTTAATCACGTAATTATTAAACATAGTTCATTGATTTGATAAAATAAACGTCATCACATAGTCACGTCATGACAAACCCTAAGCACACAGCCAAGACAATGCAGGAGTGGCTTTGGGACAAGTCTATAATGGTGCTGGAGGAGATAGCCGTTTTACGGTCCCCTAATCAATTGTGCTATTGTGTGTGTTTTTCAATGTTATTTTTTTACTTATTTCGTATATAACGTTTTTGCCACCGTCTCTTATGACCGAAAAGAGCTTCTAAATATCAGGACAGCGATTACTTACCCCGTACTGGAATAATTGTTTCTTTCTTTATTGAGTCAGATGCAAAGGATTTACTCCAGACACCCGACAAGGCCCATATCCCCGTCATTCGCAGGACGAAGAGACAGAGATATCGGGGACGTAGGTCTGGTTGCCTTGTAAGGATCCGGCAGTGAGTGGGTAATCTGCCTTTCACATCGATCATATTAGCCAAATAACAATCACTGGATAATAAAATAGACAAAATAGGAGCACGTATATCCTACCAACGAGACATTAAAAACTGTAATATCTTATGTTTCACCGAGTCATGGCTGAACGACATGAATAACATACAGCTGGTGGGTTTTACACTTTTTCAGCAGGATAGAACCGCTGCCTCTGGTAAGACAAGGAGTGGTGGTCTATGTATATTTGTAAACAACAGCTGGTGCACGAAATATAAGGAAGACTCAAGGTTTTGCTCGCCTGAGGTAGAGCATCTCATGATAAGCTGTAGACTGCACTATTTACCAAGAGAGTTTTCATCTATATTCTTCGTAGTTGTTAATTTACCACCACAAAATGATGCTGGCACTAAGATCGTCCTCAATGAGCTGTATTACATTTACATTTAAGTCATTTAGCAGACGCTCTTATCCAGAGCGACTTACAAGTTGGTGCATTCACCTTATGATATCCAGTGGAACAACCACTTTACAATAGTGCATCTAACTCTTTTAAGGGGGGGTTAGAAGGATTACTTTATCCTATCCTAGGTATTCCTTAAAGAGGTGGTGTTTCAGGTGTTTCCGGAAGGTGGTGATTGACTCCGCTGACCTGGCGTCGTGGGGGAGTTTGTTCCACAATTGGGGTGCCAGAGCAGCGAACAGTTTTGACTGGGCTGAGCGGGAGCTGTACTTCCTCAGAGGTAGGGAGGCGAGTAGGCCAGAGGTGGATGAACGCAGTGCCCTTGTTTGGGTGTAGGGCCTGATCAGAGCCTGTATACAGCCATAAGCAAACAGGAAGACGCTCATCCAGAGGCGGCGCTCCTAGTGGCCGGGGACTTTAATGCAGGGAAATTTAAAATCTGTTTTACCTAATTTCTACAAGCATTTTAAATGTGCACTTAGAGGGGGAAAAAACTCTAGACCACCTTCACTCCACACACAGAGACGCGTACAAAGCTCTCCCTCACCCTCCATTTAGCAAATCTGACCATAATTCTATCCTCCTGATTCCTGCTTACAATGAAAAACTAAAGCAGGAAGCACCAGTGACTCGGTCAATAAAAAAAGTGGTCAAGTGAAGCCGATGCTAAGCTACAGGACTGTTTTGCTAGCACAGACTGGAATATGTTCTGGGATTGTTCCGATGGCATTGAGGAATACACCACATCAGTCACTGGCTTCATCAATAAGTGCATCAATGACGTTGTCCCCACAGTGACTGTAAGCACATAACGCAACCAGAAGCCATGGATTGCAGGCAACATCCTTACTGAGCTAAAGGGTAGAGCTGCCTCTTTCAAGGAGTGGGACTCTAACCCGGAAGCTTATAATAAATCCCTCTATGCCCTCTGATGAACCGTCAAACGGGCAAAGCGTCAATACAGGACTAAGATTGAATCGTACTACACCGGCTCCGGTGCTCGTCGGATGTGGCAGGGCTTGCAAACTATTACAGACTGCAAAGGGAAGCACAGCCGTGAGCTGCCAAGTGACACGAGCCTACCAGACGAGCTAAATTACTTCTATGCTCGCTTCGAGGCAAGTAACACTGAAACATGCATGAGAGCATAAGCTCTTCGTGACATCTGTGTGATCATGCTCTCCGTAGCCGATGTGAGTATGACCTTTAAACAGGTCAACATTCACAAGGCCGCAGGGCCAGACTGGACAGGACGTTTACTCCGAGCATGCGCTGACCAACTGGCAAGTGTCTTCACTGACATTTTCAACCTGCCTCTGACTGAGTCTGTAATACCAACATGTTTCAACCAGACCACCACAGTCCCTGCTCCAAAGACCACTGACATAACCTTCCTAAATCACTACCAACCCGTAGCAATCACGTATGTGGGTTAACTCTATTCCTGCTGGACATAAAAGTGACAATAATATAATAATTATATAATTTATAAACTGGGTGGTTCGAGCCCAGAATGCTGATTGGGTGACAGCCGTGGTATATCAGACTGTATACAACAGGTATGACAGAACAATTATTTTTATTGCTCTAATTACATTGGTAACCAGTTTATAATAGCAATAAGGCACCTTGGGGGTTGTGCTATACAGTATGGCCAATAAACCACGGCTAAGGACTGTGTCCAGTTATTCCGCGATGCGTCGTGCCTAAGAACAGCCCTTAGCCTTGGTATATTGGCCATATACCACACCCCCTTTTGCCTTATTGCTTTAATATACAGTGCCTTCAGAAAGTATTCAGACCCCTTGACTTTTTCCACATTTTGTTACATTACAGCCATGTTCATTATGGGGTATTATGTGTAGAATGATGAGGGGGGAAAAAACACAATTTGATAACTTTTTGAACAGGGACAGGCAGAGTGGTCAGGGACAAGCAGAGTGGTCAGGGACAGGCAGAGTGGTCAGGGACAGGCAAAGTTCAAAACCAGGAGGGCGAGAAAAGCGAAATTGGGAAACCGCAGGCACTGAGACACAAACCACTGGTTGACTTGAACAAACAAGACGAACTGGCACAGACAGACAGAAAACACAGGTATAAATACACAGGGAATAACGAGGAAGATGGGCGACACCTGGAGGGGGGTGGAGACAATCACAAAGACAGGTGAAACAGATCAGGCTGTGACAGAAAACATCAATCCGTAAGCAAAGATGAACTGTTCAAGGCCATCAATACGCTTTGGCGTATCAAATGCATTGATCATCTCAGCAAGGTTTTACCCGTGGTCATGGAGCTGTGTCACGTTCTGACCATAGTTATTGTGTGTTGTGCTTGTTTTAGTGTTGGTCAGGACGTGAGCTGGGTGGGCATTCTATGTTGTGTGTCTAGTTTGTCTGTTTCTATGTTTGGCCTAATATGGTTCTCAATCAGAGGCAGATGTTTTGTGTTGTCTCTGATTGGGAATCATATATAGGTGGCTTGTTTTGTGTTGGGATTTTGTGGGTGGTTGTTTCCTGTCTCTGTGTTTTCTCTGCACCAGATAGGGCTGTATCGGTTTGCCACATTTGTTATTTTGTAATTGTTGTAAGTGTTCACAGTATTCGTTTGTAATTAAACATGTTGAGCACTGGCTACGCTGCGTGTTGGTCCGATCCCTGTTACACCCTCTCTTCTCGTGAAGAGAGGGAAGGCTGCCTTTACAAGCTGGGTGGAAATACAACTAAAATGCATTGTATAATGTCTTTTTTCTCGTTATTTTAGTAACGAAAGCATAAAGATGTTGATGAAGAAATACTGTACTGCTGTTTTGAGTTAGAAATGTAACACTTTAGAGTACTTAATCATAGAATACATTGAAGTTAGGGGATTTTCACACCTACAGTAGCCAGGCTATAACGAGTATTGTCCTGCTAATAGGGCTACACCTGCTATAGTACTACAGTACAATTGTGCAAAACAAGTGTTTGAAAATCTGTTTTCAAAATGCCTCCAACTGTCCATCAGTACTGTAAATAAAAACCCAGCATCTTGTTTACACCTTGTTTACACTATTTATTGTAACCACAATGTCACAAATAATTTGTATCTACCTTTTAGAGTTTGGGATTTACAAATGTGTCATTTTTTGTTAAATCCATTTAACAAAACATTTAACAAACATTTAAATCCCGAATTCATATATAAGGGGCATTTTTCACGCCATTATTAGTTACATTGTTTTAGTTTGAACGTGCAGACAGGCACTAAGAACAGCGGGAACGTTTCCCTAGTCGGCGCCATTATTAGTGCAATGCCCCTTAAAGTGTTGCTCTGTGCTCCCCAGTGGGGTGGGGTGGGTGTCCACCCCCCTCCCCCTTTATCCTCCTCCCTTCCCCATGAGCTACGTAGGTCTGTCTTCTGTGCGCTGCGTTCTGTCCCGTGCCCCCTGCCCTCGTGCCTTGAACCTCGTGCGCCCACCGCTATCTCAGTGACTAAAGCTGGAGAACTGCAAGGCAATCCCACTGTGCGCCACTCGGGAGCCGGGAGTCCTGCTAATAGCCTACCCTAGAAACGTTGTTTGCAGAATTCACAGCCTGCTCTGCTTGTGAAAAACAGGATAAATAATACATCTGTGAGAATATCTAAGGGGCTTTTATATAATTCTAAATTATTTAATAATAATACGTTTAAAAAATAACTATATTTTGGAGACGCTTTCGTTTTCAAATAACCTAAAGTAAGCAAGAAAAAGGCCATTCTTGAACATGGGGTGAGACATCATTACTAATTTGTAAATAAAGCCAGTTTGTTATATAGAATGATTTATTTCTGGTTTTAGATGGAGAGAAACCGAAAGCCCACCATTGCCTCATGGTCTCGGCCGGCATTCATGAGTTTCATGAGGGAGGAAAAAGCACCTTAATCACTGCAAGTCTGTAGAAGATTTATACTTTAACTCTACATGACAGGCTTGTAAAATACGTTGTTTTTAGTAGTAGGACTCAAGGAGAGGATTTACAGTGTATCACGGAGTCTCATATGATATTCTCTCCATGAGTACAGCGGTTGTGTGTGTGTAAATGTGTGAGCGTATGTGTGTATAATTGTGTTTTGCATCTGTGCCATAGTGTTCCGTGAACCTTGTGGACTCTCTTCTCCAGGATACCTATGGATGGGTCCTACCTCTCTCATGGACACTCATGTTTTTTAGGGGAAGACCTGCATGTTGACATGATCAAAGAGTTCGCGAGTGGTGGCCTGCGGTTACTGACTACTGTAGAATGGATGTTATCGTTTCAGCGAATCAACATCCAGGATCCAAACTACCTGTGTTATAATACCTCTTTGAGATCAAGGTTTGCTCTTTGACCAAAGTCCAGTCAGTGAAATCCTCTGCCACTCTAACACATCTCTCCATCTCCTCATTGGACCTCTGCTGCTGAACTGGTAAAAACGTATTTAAAAAAAAAAAATCAATATATTGTATTTCACAACATTCCTTGTGTTAGATAGTGTTGCCCACAGTATGTTGACTGATTTGTTTGATCATTTGTATAACGACTAGAGCAACAGGAGGATAAAAATATGATTTAATTCTTAATCTGCATAGCTGCAATGACATTTGTTGTACCTGAGAAAACGAGGTTCTCCAGGTTTTGATAATCGCAGTGGTCAACCTCGGATCTTGCCGTCTGTCTTTAGGTCCGCTGGTTCCCTCTACATTTACCTGTGTCAACTGCGGAGGTCATCATGAGTGTTGAAACTAAGGCACCCTGGGAGCTTTGCTGCTCCGAACTGAAGGTTGGCGTTATAATTCATAATATCATCACCCTGAATCTCTGTGATGGTAACTAGCTGGTACTCGTTGCATCATCAGGGCATTCAGTTTAGTAAGGATGTATGCCTCCTAGTAGATGATGATGAGAAACAGTACATTTGCAACTTAATAGTGGTCCACACAGAACTTGCAAGGAGAACTATCTGGTGTCTCTTGAAAAATACGTATCCTGGAAAGAGAAAATTAAAGGTTAAATAAGATGAAATAAGTCTGATTGAAGTACTGGCCAGACAGGCAGAAGCTAGGGAATAGTGGCATTATCTTGTGGAAGCCTTATGTTCCACATAGGAAGGAAGACGACTAAGTAAGTTAAGTTTTAAAAGGCCGCCTGGCTTTTATATGTGCTGCTGTTGACTATGGCAAATGGGATTACAGTGATTCTGTAAACCTAGTCCATGGATAGCCTCTGACCCAGTCCTTTACCGACAGCTTTTAATCGTTTATTCTCTTTACAGCTCAGTTTCAGTATTTTACAAAAAAAACACCAATGGCAGATTGACTAATAAAAGAGCAAACAAACTCTTAACTACCTGTATATCTGAACTGAAGGAACTGAAGGGGAGGGAGGCCAAATATGTAAATAGGTGAATAGGTAGAAGGGGTGGAGAGGAGGGGGCAGATACAAGAGTAAATTCTTTTGGTGTGTCATTCAACAGCCAGATCTGTAAAATGACAAAGCAGTTTTTCAACCTAAACATTTTGTTGAAACACAGTGTTTGTATTTATTCAGCCATACATACTGTACACACACATACATTCACTTACAGATGTGTACACAAATTATTCCCTAGAACTGACTGTTATGATGGTCGATAACCTTTGTTTGTTGTGACTCCATAACTCAGGCGACATGAGCACATGGCTGGATGAAAATGGGTCAGAGTTTTGTTTTCTGTGTCTGGGTATTACTCGTTGTCTTGAACTACAGTAGATGTTCTGTCTCACTAACAGTCAACTGAATGTAGGACAGGGAAGGTGGTGTCAAACAAACCATACTCATGTTTTCCTGACCCCTCTGGGTAGATTTAGGATATCAGTTTACCCTTCCCAAAACTAACCATAGTCTGGGCAACACAAATCTGGCCTCAGATCAACGTCTAGACTCTAGGGACATTGCCTTCATCGAACTCTGCTTTGTGTTCATTTTCACAGCTGCTCCTGGTTTCCCTGTCCTTTGTGTATTTCGCCAAAGCCTTTGTGGGGAAGCTACATGAAGAGTTCTATCACCCAGATAGAGAGACGCTTCGACATCCCCAGCTCACTCATAGGAGTCATCGATGGCAGCTTTGAGATGGGTAGGCCTAATTTCCTAAGTACTTAGTCCTAAGGCCTTGTTTGCCCAGGGCCCGAAATCAACAGATGATGTTTATTGTTCTTCAGGAGGACATCAAACCCTGGCCCCTAGCCCTATATACTTGTCCTGAACATCTGAAAGTGTGTAAGCAGTGCAGTTATAGGGCTCCACCTAACCATACCATGTTATTTTTTTTGTATTTTTATGTGTGGTCTTGCTGCACAACCAACATTCCTCTGGGACAAATAAGGTTAAAGGTTAAAGGTTAAAGCCCTGTGATGGGCTAGGTGGAATTTTCAACATTTTGCTCACAATCCTTTCAGATATACAATCCAAGAAGTATTGGGGTTGATTTGATTCTGAACAGTAAAATCCTGTGCCCTGTGAGGTTTTGCCTTCTAACTTTAGCTCCATAAACATTACTCATTGGCTATACCATGGTTGTCTGTTCTCTCTCCTGCCAGGTAACCTGCTGGTGATAGCATCTGTGAGTTACTTTGGGGCGAAGCTCCACAGGCCCAGACTGATAGGGATTGTCTGTCTCATCATGGCTGCTGGGGCCTTCCTCACCGCTCTGCCACACTTCTTCCAGGGACAGTAAGTCTACCTCTTATTTGGTTTATTGTCTCTAGACTATGTATATTTGTGCATAGTATATACATGTAAGTAAACATAAGGCGTGACAATAAAGATTTGAAAGAAAATCTTAACACTTCTTTAAGAAGTGGTACAAAAAACAACAAAGAAATGCTTGGGTATGAAAAAGGGATATGGGGTATCTCAAAACATCTCAAAACCACCGTATCACTTTATAGAGGAAACATACATTTCATTTCTTTCCCATTCAGGTATGTATGAAACAACCCTGTCACATATACCTGAGGAAAACACTACAGAGTATTCTGCCTTGTCGATCCAACACGAGTCATCTGGTCATAAATGATCAGGCTACAGCTGCGAGTAAAGCAGGTAACGAGTCAATCACCATCACAGCAGCATCCGAGTCTGGCTGCATCTGGGTACCTTGAACAATATATTATTCCTATGAATTTTCGTGTTGATACAGTATTACCGCCAAACCAGATGAGGCTAGTGGGAGGGGCTATAGGAGGACGGGCTCAATGGAATACATGGAATGGACTAAATGGAGCGGTATCAAACATATGGAAACCACGTTTGACTCCGGTCCATTAATTCCATTCCAGCCACTACAATGAGCCCACCACTGTATAATTCCTCCCACCAGCCTCCACTGCGCCAATCTCAGATAAATGGTGTGCCACAGGTTAAAAGCTTGCCACAGGGATGCAGTGCCTAAAACCACTGCAATACTCTCCTGAGTATTGCAGTGGTTTTAGGCACTGCATCACAGTGCTTGAGGTATCACTACAGACCCAGGTTCGATTCCAGGCTGTGTCACAACTGGGAGTCCCATAGGGCGGTGCACAATTTGGCCCAGCATTGTTAGGGGAGGGTTTGGCCGGAGGGGCTTTACTTGTCTCATCGTGCTCTTGTGGTGGGCCGTGCGCCTGCAGGCTATCTTCGGTCGTCAGTTAAACAGTGTTTCCTCTGACACATTGGTGTGGCTTGCGTCCGGGTTAAACGGGCGGGTGTTAAGAAGCGCGGTTTGGCAGGTCACGTTTCGGAGGATGCATGACTCGACCTTCGCCTCTCCTGAGCCCGTTTGGGAGTTGCAGCGATAAGACAAGATCTCAATTGGATATCACAAAAAAGGGGGTAAAATAAAAAATTGTTTGCCACAAGGTATTTTTTATAGAGCAGCACTTTGTATTCAAGACCATTTTACCCTTAAGTTGATCCTATCCTAGTTGTATAAGCCATTTTTTTCAGAATCCTGGTTCTAGGAACCCAAAATGGTGTACTTTTTTGTTTTTGTCCTAGCCCTAACACACCTGACTGATGAGTGGATTAGTTGAAACAAGTGTCTTATTGTTAGGGCAAAAACCAAAATGTGCACCCCTTTGGGTCCCCAGGATCAGGATTAAGAAACCGTGTTCTAAACAGAAATGGTGTTCCCACAGTGTGTGAGAAGGAGGCAGGCTCGTCCATGTGGATCTATGTATTCCTGGGTAACATCCTGTGTGGGATTGGTGAGACCCCTGTCATGCCTTGTAGAGTGTCCTATCTGGACGACTACGCCAGAAAGGAGAACACTGCCATCTACCTTGGTTAGTAAAAAACACTTTCAGGTGTACCATATCAACATTGGATAGTAAACCTCTTTTTAAACCACATTGCTCCCGGTTGAAGTTTCACCTAGACGCAGGTCTAGGAACAACTTCCCCTCCTCAATCCTAAGCTTAGTGGGGGAAATGAAAACTGACCCAAGATCAGCATCTTGGGGCAACTTCACCCAACACCTACCACATTACAATTTGAGCTGTTACTTGATTTGTATCAAACTGTATTTTAGTCTGGCAAATCATGTAAACCTTGGTTAGAAACAACCTCTTCAGGCATTCCATATCAAAATCTGCCATCCTACAAATACCGGTAACTGATTTAGATGTATCAGCTACAGCAAACCACATGACAAACGAATCTGGCCAAACTACTGGACTGATTTCAGTTAAATCTATTGTCTTTTCTGTTGCTTGCTGCTTGAACTGTATCTGAACAACTCTCTCTGTCTTCTCTGCCTCCCTTGTTTACAGACTGTTGGCATCCTGAGGCCCGTATTTGACTTCCTGTTTGGATCCTTCTGTGCCAAGATCTATGTGGACATTGGCTCTGTGGATTTAGGTCACAGACCCTTGAATTAACAAATCATACATTGTCTATTTTATGTAAGCTGGGTTGTATTTATATGTGCACATCAATATTGTATTTATGGCGGAATATGTGTTACTAATAATCATGTTGCATTTGCTTCATTTTATTAGTTACTAATTCGTTAATCATTCTATTTGGGTTGAATCTGAAGATAATTCACTTCTATGATGTTGCTAAGTCATGTGAGGGTAGTTGCTTGTGTATGGTTGGTTGCAGACTGTTTTGCTACTGAATATTACAGTATGTATTTTTGAATTCTTTCTGAATTGTGTTATTTATTGTTATTTCCAGATTTTGGGCCATCCTTGAAAAGGCTGTTCAGCAGCAAAGTCTACCTGCTGATCATTCTGATGTCCCTGGTGACAGTCAACGACTTCATAGGGATGATCACCTTCAAACCCAAGTTCATGGAGCAAGTCTACGGGCAGTCTCCCTCCAAAGCAATCTTCTTTATAGGTAGGCTACAGTACAGGAGGCACATATATATATATACACTGCTCAAAAAAATAAAGGGAACACTAAAATAACACATCCTAGATCTGAAGGAATTAAATATTCTTATTAAATACTTTTTTCTTTACATACTTGAATGTGCTGACAACAAAATCACACAAAAATTATCAATGGAAATCAAATGTATCAACCCATGGAGGTCTGGATTTGGAGTCACACTCAAAATTAAAGTGGAAAACCACACTACAGGCTGATCCAACTTTGATGTAATGTCCTTAAAACAAGTCAAAATGAGGCTCAGTAGTGTGTGTGGCCTCCACGTGCCTGTATGATCTCCCTACAACGCCTGGGCATTGCGCCTGATGAGGTGGAGGATGGCTCCTGAGGGATCTCCTCCCAGACCTGGACTAAAGCAACCGCCAACTCCTGGACAGTCTGTGGTGCAACGTGGCGTTGGTGGATGGAGCGAGACATGATGTCCCAGATGTGCTCAATTGGATTCAGTCTGGGGAACGGGCGGGCCAGTCCATAGCATCAATGCCTTCCTCTTGCAGGAACTGCTGACACACTCCAGCCACATGAGGTCTAGCATTGTCTTGCATTAGTAGGAACCCAGGGCCAACCGCACCAGCATATGGTCTCACAAGGGGTCTGAGGATCTTATCTCGGTACCTAATGGCAGTCAGGCTACCTCTGGCGAGCACATGGAGGTCTGTGCGGCACCCAAAGAAATGCCACCCCACACCATGACTGACCCACCGCCAAACCGGTCATGCTGGAGGATGTTGCAGCGCAGCAGAACGTCTCCACGGCGTCTCCGACTCTGTCACGTCTGTCACATGTGCTCAGTGTGAACCTGCTTTCATCTGTGAAGAGCACAGGGCGCCAGTGGCGAATTTGCCAATCTTGGTGTTCTCTGGCAAATGCCAAACGTCCTGCACGGTGTTGGGTTGTAAGCACAACCCCCACCTCCTGATGTACTGGCCTGCCTCCTGGTAGCGCCTCCATGCTCTGGACACTACGCTTACAGACACAGCAAACCTTCTTGCCACAGCTCGCATTGATGTGCCATCCTGGATGAGCTGCACTACCTGAGCCACTACCTGAGCCACCGCCAGCATTCAAAAGTGACCAAAACATCAGCCAGGAAGCATAGGAACTGAGAAGTGGTCTGTGGTCACCACCTGCAGAACCACTCCTTTATTGGGGGTGTCTTGCTAATTGCCTATAATTTCCACCTGTTGTCTATTCCATTTGCACAACAGCATATGAAATTTATTGTCAATCAGTGTTGCTTCCTAAGTGGACAGTTTGATTTCACAGAAGTGTGATTGACTTGGAGTTACATTGTGTTGTTTAAGTGTTCCCTTTATTTTTTTGAGCAGTGTGTATATACACACACACACACACACACACACACAGACACTTTTTCTCTCCTTCATTCAGAAGAAAGCCAAAACAATGTTGTCATTGAAAGAACATGTGCTTGAGATTAACAGAGATAATTATGACTAAAAGTCAGTAGTGTGTGTGTGTGTGTGTGGGCGGCAACTTTAAACTGAAAGAGCACTCTGTACTGTTATTAGATAGTACAGTGGCTAACCTGATTACTCACCACCACTTGTCAATGAGTATCTAGCTCATACTGTACATGACTGTCATGCAACACTTTTCCCACACAATTTACACTCAGCAGTAACATACTGTAAGTGTTTTTACAATACTCTGCTATGCATTAGTTTTACACGTGCTAGACATTATAAATCATGCTATAACACATTTATCAATCTATGCTTCCTAACTAAATATATTCAACTACTTTCCTGACCGTTATTACAAATCTTTCAATTTAGCCTGTTGTATTTAATGTTTTTAATGTTGCATGTGGTTTTAAAATGTGATGCATGGCAAATGATTTCACTGCTTTTAGGACAATAAAGTACTACAAACTTGACTTGTCTGTCTAGTTTTAATGAACCTGCCTGCGGTGGCAATTGGGATCATTGTGGGAGGCTTTGTGATGAAGCGGTTCAAGCTGAGCGTTCTGGGAGCAGCCCGACTCTTCCTCTCCTTCTGCCTCCTGCTCATCCAGTACTTCCTACAGTGTGACAACTCAGAGGTGGCTGGCCTCACCATGTCCTATCAAGGGTAAATCAAATCAAACTTTATTTGTCACATGCGCCGAATACAACAAGTGCAGACCTTACCGTGAAATGCTTACTTACAAGCCCTTAACCAACAGTGCAGTTCAAGAAGAGTTAAGAAAATATTTACTAAAGTAAAAAATGATAAAGTAACACAATAAAAGAACAACTGCAGTTCATGCTATATACAGTGCTATCGGAAAGTATTCACACCCCTTGACTCTTTCCACATTTTCTTGTGTTATAGCCTGAATTTAAAATTGATGATTGAGATTTTGTGTCACTGGCCTTCACACAATACCCCATAATGTCAAAGTGGAATTATAATCCGAAAAACAAACCGCTCAAGGATTTCACCATGAGTCCAATTACAGAATTGAATGGCTGTGATAGGAGGAAACTGAGGACGGATCAACAACATTGTAGTTATTCCACAATACTAACCTAATTGACAGAGTGAAAAGAAGGAAGCCTGTACAGAATAAAAATATTCAAAAACATGCATCCTGTTTGCAACAAGGCACTAAAGTAATACTGCAAAAAATGTGGAAAAGCAATTCACTTTTTGTTCTGAATACAAAGTGTTATGTTTGGGGCAAATCGAATAAAACACATTACTGAGTACCACTCTCCATATTTTCAAGCAAAGTGGTGGCTGTATCATGTTATGGTTATGCTTGTAATTATTAAGGACTGGGGTGTTTTTCAGGATAAAAAAATAACATAACGGCGCTAAGCACAGGCAAAATCTTAGCGGGAATGCTTTCCACCAGACACTGAGAGATGAATTCACCTTTCAGCAGGACAATAACCTAAAACATAAGGCCAAATCTACACTGGAGTTGCTTACCAAGAAGACAGTGAATGTTCCCGAGTGGCATGTCCTGGAAATGGTTGTCTAGTAATGATCAACAACCAATTTGAAAATAAAGAATAATGGGCAAATGTTGCACAATCCAGGTGTGGAAAGCTCTTAGAGACTTACCCAAAAAGACAGCTGTAATCGCTACCAAAAAGGCCTCTACAAAGTATTCACTCAGGGGTGTGAATACCTTTGTAAATGAGATATTTCTGTATTTCATTTTCAATAAATTAGCAAAAATGTCTACAAACACGTTTTCACTTAGTCATAATGGGGTATTGTGTGTAGATAGGTTAAAAAATATATATAAATGAATCAATTTTGAATTCAGGCTGTAACACAACAAAATGTGTAATAAGTCAAGGGGTATGAATACTTTCTGAAAGCACTGTAAATACAGTAATGTTAAGGTTAGGTTTATGGTTAAGGTTAGTTATTCTCCTTCCCCCTGCTCATCCAATACTTCCTACAGTGTGACAACCCAAGAAGTGTCTGGTTACACCAGGGAGCCTTTGGCCATTCCATTGGTGTCAGGGGTGCATGAGTGGTTCTGCCTGATTTCCCACTCATCGGGCAAGCTGTGCAGTCCTTCACAAGGGCCTCAATATCACTGTCAATATTTCGCTGCCAGACCATGTCCCTGCACCTTTGCTTCCCCTTAACGATGCCCAGGTGCCCCTCATATGCCATGCGAAGCACTTGCACTTTCAGGACCTCTGGAATCAGGGTGCGATGTCCTCTGGTGATGCACACTTCCTCCCAGCATGAGACCTCATCTCTCACACTGTAGAATGGCAGTAATGCAGGGTTAAACAAAACTGTGGCCACCAGACAGATTTTGACAACAATGCTAAAAAAATTACAGATAAATAAAAAACAAGAGGCTACAAGGACAAACCTCTTGATGCTGCAATGATAAAAAATATCTCAAAAACCAGGAGAGGAATTGCTAAAAACTCAACCAAAGAAGAAAAACAATGCAACAGTCTTTTGCACCAAGTGTTCGGAGAAAATTAAAGAAATCCTGAAAAAACACGGGCATATTCTGCAATCAGACAAAAAACAATCACACACCTCTTCAAGGAACCCCCACTGGTGGTCTATAAGCGTGGGCGCAATATTGGAGATAGCTTGGTGAGATCTAACCTGCCCACTCAGACACTCTTGATACCCATTCCAAATGGGAACTACAAATGTGGCTCATGCCGACATTGCAATAGCACTATAAAACATCCTTCTTCAGACACCCACATACAGGTTGAACAATCCCTGTTAGGGGTATCATCTCACGCAAGACAAAGGGAGTAATCTATCTCATAACCTGCTCATGTGGGAAAGCCTGTGTAGGACAAACAAAAATAAAATTAAAACAATGCATAGCTGAACACCACAGCTCAATCAGGTGTAAGAACATTGACTATCCAGTAGCAGGTCACTTTGTTGAAGCTAACCATCCTATCTCCTCCCTCAATACACAGGCATTGAGCATGCTGCACTACCAAACAAAGGAGGTAACATTGAGATCCTACTACTACCAGAAACCGTGGATGGATGGTAGCATTCGCAACCATGTCAAGGTGACTGGTAATATGGCAGAATATAAACAGCGTAGTTATTCACTCCGCAAGGCAATCAAACAAGCTAAACGCCAGTATAGAGATAAAGGGGAGTCGCAATTCAATGGCTCAGACACGAGACGTATATGGCAGGGACTACAGACAATCATGGACTACAAAAGTAAAACCAAGTCGGTAAGGACATCTACTTTGTGCATGACACAAGTAATTTTTCCAATAATTGTTTACAGACAGATTATTTCACTTATAATTCGCTTTATCACAATTCCAGTGGGTCAGAAGTTTACATACACTAAATTGACTGATTTAAACAGCTTGTAAAATTCCAGAAAATGATGTCATGGCCTTAGAAGCTTCTGGTATTTAACTTCCGGCGCCGAAAAGAGATGGCCGCCTCGCTTCGCGTTCCTTGGAAAATATGCAGTATTCTGTTTTTTTATGTGTTATTTCTTACATCGGTACCCCAGGTAATCTTAGGTTTCATTACATACAGTCGGGAGGAACTACTGAATATACGATTAACGTCAACTCATCATCGTTCCTACCAGGAATATGACTTTCCCGAAACTGGATCCAGTGTTTTGCCTTCCACCCAATACAATGGATCTGATCCCAGCCGGCGACCCTGTGCGACGCCGAAAAAGGGGCAAACGAGGCGGTCTCGTGGTCAGGCTTCGGAGACGGGCACATCGCGCTCCACTCCCTAGCATACTATCGCCAATGTCCAGTCTCTTGACAATAAGGTTGATGAAATCCGAGCACGGGTAGCATTCCAGAGAGACATCAGGGATTGCAACGTGCTCTGCTTCAGGAAACATGGCTAACTCAAGGGACGCTAACGGAGTCGGTGCAGCCAGCTGGTTTTTCATGCATCGCGCCGACAGAAACAAACTCTTTCGGTAAGAAGAGGGGCGGGGGGGTATGCCTTATGATTAACGAGAAGTGGTGTGATCATCATAACAACACACAGGAACTCAAGTCATTCTGTTCACCTGATCTAGAACTCCTCACAATCAAATGTCGACCGCATTATCTACCAAGGGAATTCTCTTCAATCATAATCACAGCCGTATATATTCCCCCCAAGCAGACACATCGATGGCCCTGAACGAACTTTATCTGACTCTTTGTAAACTGGAAACCACACACCCTGAGGCTGCATTCATCGTAGCTGGGGATTTTAACAAGGCTAATCTAAAAACAAAACTCCCTAAATTCTATCAGCATATCGATTGTGCTACCAGGGCTGGAAAAACCATAGATCATTGTTTATACTAATTTCCGCGACGCATATAAGGCCTCCCCCGCCCCCTTTCGGAAAAGCTGACCACGACTCCATTTTGTTGATTCCAGCCTACAAACAGAAACTCAAACAACAAGCTCCCGCGCTCAGGTCTGTTCAACGCTGGTCCGACCAATCTGAATCCACGCTTCAAGACTGCTTCGATCACGCGGATTGGAATATGTTCGCATCGCGTCCAACAACAATATTCGACGATATGCTGATCGGTGAGCGAGTTCATTAGGAAGTGCATTGACGATGTCGTACCCACAGCAACGATTAAAACATTCCCAAACCAGAAACCGTGGATTGACGGCAGCATTCGCGTGAAACTGAAAGCGGCAACCACTGCTTTTAACCAGGGCAAGGTGACCGGAAGCATGACCGAATACAAACACGTGTAGCTATTCTCTCCGCAAGGCAATCAAACAGGCTAAGTCCCAGTACAGAGACAAAATCGAGTCGCAATTCAACAGCTCAGACACAAGAGGTATGTGGCAGGGTCTACAGTCAATCACGGATTACAAAAGAAAACCAGCCCCGTCGCGGACCAGGATGTCTTGCTCCCAGACAGGCTAAACAACTTTTTTGCTCGCTTTGAGGACAATACAGTGCCACTGACACGGCCCCTACAAAACTGCGGCTCTCCTTCACTGCAGCCGAGGTGAGTAAAACATTTAAACGTGTTAACCCTCGCAAGGCTGCAGGCCCAGACGGCATTCCCAGCGCGTCTCTCAGAGCATGCGCAGACCAGCTGGCTGGTGTGTTTACGGACATATTCAATCAATCCTTATCCCAGTCTGCTGTTCCCACATGCTTCAAGAGGGCCACCATTGTTCCTGTTCCAAGAAAGCTAAGGTAACTGAGCTAACAACACTACCGCCCGTAGCACTCACTTCCGTCATCATGAAGTGCTTTGAGAGACTAGTCAAGGACCATATCACCTCCACCCTACCGGACACCCTAGACCCACTCCAATTTGCTTACCGACCCAATAGGTCCACAGACGACGCAATCGCAACCACACTGCACACTGCTAACCATCTGGACAAGAGGAATACCCATGTGGAATGCTGTTCATCGATTACAGCTCAGCATTTAACACCATAGTACCCTCCAAACTCGTCATCAAGCTCGAGACCCTGGGTCTCGACCCGCCCTGTGCAACTGGGTCCTGGACTTCCTGACGGGCCCGCCCCAGGTGGTGGAGGTAGGTACAAAATCTCCACCCCGCTGATCCTCAACACTGGGGCCCCACAAGGGTGCGTTTGAGCCCTCTCTGTACTCCCTGTTCACCCACGACTGCGTGGCCATGCACGCCTCCAACTCAATCATCAAGTTTGCGGATGACACTACAGTGGTAGGCTTGATTACCAACAACGACGAGACGTGTGGTGTCAGGAAAATAACTCACACTCAACGTCAACAAAACAAAGGAGATGATTGTGGACTTCAGGAAACAGCAGAGGGAGCACCCCCCTATCCACATCGACGGGTCAGTAGTGGAGAAGGTGGAAGTTTTAAGTTCCTCGGTGTACACATCACGGACAAACTGAATTGGTCCACCCACACAGACAGCGTTGTGAAGAAGGCGCAGCAGCGTCTTCAACCTCAGGAGGCTGAAGAAATTTGGCTTGTCACCAAAAGCACTCACAAACTTCTACAGATGCACAATCGAGAGCATCCTGTCGGGCTGTATCACCGCCTGGTACGGCAACTGCTCCGCCACAACCGTAAGGCTCTCCAGAGGGTAGTGAGGTCTGCAGAACGCATCACCGGGGGCAAACTACCTGCCCTCCAGGACACCTACACACCCGATGTCACAGGAAGGCCATAAAGATCATCAAGGACAACAACCACCAAGCCACTGCCTGTTACCCCGCTATCATCCAGAAGGCGAGGTCAGTACAGGTGCATCAAAGCAGGGACCGAGAGACTGAAAAACAGCTTCTATCTCAAGGCCATCAGACTGTTAAACAGCCACCACTAACATTTAGCGGCCGCTGCCAACATACTGACTCAACTCCAGCCACTTTAAAAATGGGAATTGATGGAAATATGTAAAAATGTACCACTAGCCACTTTAAACAATGCCACTTAATATAATGTTTACATACCCTACATTACCCATCTCATATGTATATACTGTACTCTATATCATCTACTGCATCTTGCCATCTTCATGTATACATGTACCACTAGCCATTTAAACTATGCCACTTTATGTTTACATACCCTACAGTACTCATCTCATATGTATATACCGTACTCTATACCATCTACTGCATCTGCCATGCCGTTCTGTACCACCACTCATTCATATATCTTTATGTACATATTCTTTATCCCTTTACACTTGTGTGTGTGTGTAAGGTAGTAGTTGTGGAATTGTTAGGTTAGATTACTTGTTGGTTATTACTGCATTGTCGGAACTAGAAGCACAAGCATTTCGCTACACTCGCATTAACATCTGCTAACCATGTGTATGTGACAAATAAAATTTGATTTGTTTGATTTGATTTGATAGGCTAATTGACATAATTTGAGTCAATTGGAGGTGTACTGTGAATGTACTTCAAGGCCTTCAAACTCAGTGCCTCTTTGCTTGACATCATGGGAAAATCAAATGAAATCAGCCAAGACCTCAGAAAAAAATTGTAGACCTCCACAAGTCTGGTTCATCCTTGGGAGCAATTTCCAAACCTCTGAAGGTACCACGTTCATCTGTACAAACAATAGTATGCAAGTATAAACACCATGGAACCACGCAGCCGTCATACTGCTCAGGAAGGAGATGCGTTCTGTCTCCTAGAGATAAACGTACTTTGGTGCGAAAAGTGCAAATCAATCCCAGAACAACAGCAAAGGACCTTGTGAAGATGCTGGAGGAAACAGGTTCAAAAGTATCTATATCCACAGTAAAACGAGTCCTATATCGACATAACCTGAAAGGCCGCTCAGCAAGAAAGAAGCCACTGCTCCAAACAGCCATAAAAAAGCCAGACTACGGTTTGCAACTGCACATGGGGACAAAGATTGTACTGGTTGGAGAAATGTCCTCTGGTCTGATGAAACAAAAATAGAACTGTTTGGCCATAATGACATCGTTATTTTTGGAGGAAAAAGGGGGTGGCTTGCAAGCCAAAGAACACCATCCCAACTGTGAAGCACGGGGTGTTTATCATCATGTTGTGGGGGTGCTTGGCTGCAGGAGGGACTGGTGCACTTCACAAAATAGATCGCTTCATGAGGAAGATAAATTATGTGGATATATTGAAGCAACATCTCAAGATATCAGTCAGGAAGTTAAAGCTTGGTCGCAAATGGGTCTTCCAAATGGACAATGACCCCAAGCATACTTCCAAAGTTGTGGCAAAATGGCTTAAGGACAACAAAGTCAAGGTATTGGAGTGGCCATCACAAAGCCCTGACCTCAATCCTATAGAAAATTTGTGGTTTGAACTGAAAAAGCATGTGCGAGCAAGGAGGCCTACAAAGCTGACTCAGTTACACCAGCTCTGTCAGGAGGAATGGGCCAAAATTCAACCAACTTATTGTGGGAAGCTTGTGAAAGGCTACCCAAAACATTTGACAGAAGTTAAACAATTTGAAGGCAATGCTACCAAATACTAATTGAGTGTATGTAAACTTCTGACCCACTGGGAATGTGATGAAAGAAATAAAAGCTAAAATAAATCATTCTCTCTACTATTATTCTGACATTTCACATTCTTAAAATAAAGTGGTGATCCTAACTGACCTAAGACAGGGATTTTTTACTAGGATTAAATGTCAGGAATTGTGAAAAACGGAGTTTAAATGTATTTGGCTAAGGTGTATGTAAACTTCCGACTTCAACTGAAGGTAATTGTAGCTATTCTATTTGTAGTAGTGTATTTCGCCGCAGTCGCTAATTACTTTGTGACATTGTAGCTAGCTTCATTTCTGGACTGGTCATGGTTGTTGTCAAAGTTTCTCCGTTCCCATTCCTCACTTAAACCCCATGTAAAGCAGTGTGCTCGACAATACATGTCTTCTTGTTTGTCTTCCTGTCTGACCGACTGTCTCCACCTTTCACCACCATGCACCAAATACTCAGACTGTTCACAGCCAGAAATGTATGTGTGACACAACTCATAATAACGTATTACTTGTTTAACAACCATTATAGTCCATCCATTCTGGTTTACAATACATTTTAACGTTCCACTAATAATAACTATAAGTACAATGTAAAACAGCATTCTATAGGTTGAATGATGAGTGTTTCCAGTTCAACCCATTCCTCACTTGAACCCCATGTAAAGTAATGTGCTCTACAATAGATGTCTTCTTGTTTGTCTCCCTACCAGCAGACTCTGTCTCTCCACCCGCAGTCTCTCTGATGGCCTGTCTCCACCTACCACCGTGCACCAAATTCTCAAAATGTGAATCTGAAGGCTGGCGATGCACCCCCTGAGCCTGAGCTGGTGTGGCTGGACAGTAAAGGATTCAATCTCAAATGTAAAAACTGTTCACGGGTGTGTTGACTTCCATTAGGCACTGTATAGCCATTGATTCTTGAAGAAAATAAGTTATAAATGCTTGTTGAGCTTAGTTTAACTGTTCATCCCCATCAGAACCAAACATAGACCTGTTTAACTGAAAACAAACACCTTATAGCCTCAAAACATGGTTAACTGGAATTTTTATATAATGGATGGCCAGACCTTGCATCTGGGCTCCCGAGTGGCGCAGTGGTCTAAGGCACTGCATCCCAGTGCAAGAGGTGTCACTACAGTCCCTGGTTTGATTTCAGGTTGTATCACATCTGGCCATGATTGGGAGTCCCATAGGGCAGCGCACAATTGGCCCAGCATCGTCTGGGTTTGGCCGGGGTAGGTCATCATTGTAAATAAGAATGTGTTCTTACCTGACTTGCATAGTTAAATAAAAGTTTAAAAAATAAAATAAAAAAATCCAGGAAATTGATCCGAGGCCTTTGGGGCCCGCCAATCTGGGTGAATCTATGGCATCTATGGACAAATGTCTTTCAACGCAATATTTTCCAGACTAGTATTTCAAACAACTGACCAAAAACATTAATGTGGGCGTAGTCTGGCACATAAATGCGTATAAATCAGACACGGATATTTGTATCGCAACTAAACTTTGTACACATGTTCCAAACCCTGTCAAGACTCCACATATGCAAGCTTTCAAATTGACCACACGGTGGCGCTACAACAGGAACATATTTACATCTCTTGATCTGTTTGACTGAGTGTTGAAATTGAAAACCTCTGTGGTTATTGTGTTGTGTTCATGTGCTTCGCGTTTGAGGTCTGGAGTGTCATTCCTAGGATTTGTCTGTGGTGTCAATATCTGACTAATTGTTGTAACTACTTATTTTGCTCTTTATTTCTGTTATTCAAAGGTGGTGTCAAGAGAAACACTTTCACATCCAAGGCTACAGATGGAGAGACGGAGAAGTTTGTCATAAGGTGGCTGCAGCTTGCACCAGAAAGAGACTGGGGCAGAAAGGAGAGGACCAAACACAGCAAGGAAAGGGCGGATAGACCCAGAGAGACATCTATACATTTACATACACACGTACATGTAAGGGATAAACGCTGAAACGTTGTACATTATTTGGAAATAATGGACGACTTGGTACTGCCCGAGTTTATTAGTTCCAGATAATGTACAGGGCAGAAGCTTTTATCCCGTTTACACCACAGTTGCTAAAGAAAACAAGCTCACAGTTACTGGTAAAAATGACATGTTTTCATTGAGATTTAAATGTCGATAAATAAATTCATACTATTTCATAATTCCACTAAACCTGGTTGTTAGTTCTATTGGTAAACTTAGTTTACCCTCAATTTTATCTTTGTTCTAAATGTTGTAATCTATCTTTTGCAATTGAAGAATATTAGTTCAAGAACATATTAATGGCGATGGAATGTTGTTGGTTGTACTATTTTTTACCTTGTAAAGCCCTGTTTTTAAGCGATCTTGTGAATTTATATCAATAATTCTTGTCAATATTGAGAAGGCTGTATATACAGTACTGTAGCCAGTGATTAGGACATGTATATACTGTAATGGTGATATTTTGTTGTGCCGTTGTTAAACTTGCATATTCTTGTCATTTTCAATGATTTCCAATGATTTGTAAATCGGTCATTAAACAAGTGTATAAATACTGATAGAAATAAAAACAGACAGAGGCCCAGTCTACAATAGTCAAATGTTTATTTACGGGAACGTTCTGCCTATCATTTCCTGTACATTGGTCTATATACCTCACATTTCGTCATAAATGTCCCTCCTCCTCTCAGAAACAATGAGAATATAGTTCACAAGTCTTCTTCTCATACATTGTCTGCCACCTGTTATACAATCTACTACAAGCCCAAGGTCTCTCCCCTCCCTGGGTGGGGACAGAATATCCTGAAAGGAACACAGTAGTAGATAAGCTCCTCTTATCTCATACATTGTCTCACACTTGCACCCTGCTTACATACTAACAAGGAACAAAAAGTCCTTGTCCTAATTCTGACTAAAACTACACACATCCGATTTATAGATGTATGATTCTAATAAATGTCATACAATCATACAATGACAGGGTCGTTTTAGTTATAGTTCTACGTTAAATGTATACATCATTTAGTCATTATTCATAAAAATCCCATAACAAATCTCAACCGTTGATAGGTCTTCAACAACTGGTGAAAATAAGCAGTAACCAATATCACCAGAAGGCTACACTGTCTACAGAAAGTAGTATAACATCTTCTTTGCACTGGTATTCTGCTGAACAGTACAGCGAAAGGAAAGGAATGAAGGTCAACTAGACCTTGAGTCTACACATGCGTTGTAGTGCAAACAACTCCAAATCCACCAAAGTGTTAAACCTGTATGTTCAATATATATCTTAAGCTGCAGTACCTTCCTAACATCACCCGCTGGCGCTTCTATTACCTACAGTATGGAAGTTAGACGTACAAATTTGTCTCTGCCATGCCAGTTGACAAAAGCGTGAAGCAATAGTAAGGTGTCAACACAAAGGGCACTTTCCCTTGGTTGGTGCCCAGGAATGTGTCAGGTTCTTAACTGTTAATCCCTTAAACTCCTGTTGGGGCAAAGCTGCTTTCAGGGCGACCTGTCTGCCTGCACCACATGCATGCGGGTTAAACATGCTAATAACACATTCCCCTGACTCAGACCCAGCTGGGTCCACCCATTGGGACACATTTGGCCGAGCTGGTTTTGTAACCGGCAATGTTGCCTTCTTGTAGTCCTCTTCGACAGATTAAATGCTTAACAAGTGCAGCTGAGGTTTTTGTGGTGTACAAAACCTGCAACCTGCACTCACAGGTGCCCCCAAGGACCCTTAGGGGTGCTTGATGTTTGGCATCCAGAAAGGTTGGTTTTGAGGAAAGCAGGCTGTGTGAAAAAGGGAGATGCTGTGCAGCCTCTCAAGAGTTAACTAAGTTGATTTGTCTCTCTCTCTCTCTCTCTCTCTCTCTCTCTCCACACTCTCTCCACTTGTTTCTATCTAGGCTTGTGTGTGGAATAGAAATGTGCCAGGCCTTTTGTTAGGTCGGTCCTCAGTACCTCCACTGCCACCCGCTCATAGAATAGGGGCTCAGGCTCAGGGGGCAGAGAGTAGGAGGGGAAAGGTCTGCCACCAGAGACAAGGAGGGAAAGAGGCGGGAGACTCAGCTGTTTGTCTGGGATACACAGGAGGAGAGAGGAGCCCCAACTCAGGTCAGGTACTTTAACATTTATCCAGTCAGGTTCTGTGTGTGTGTGTGTGTGTGTGTGTGTGTGGTGTGTGTGTGTGTGTGTGTGTTGTGTGTGTGTGTGGTGTGGTGTGTGTGTGTGTGTGTGTGTGTGTGTGGTGTGTGTGTGTGTGTGTGTGTGTGTGGTGTGTTGGTGTGTGTGTGTGTGTGTGTGTGTGTGTGTACACGCATGTATGTGTGTGTTTTGGTGGTACTTGATTGATTCTGACTCTGCTATTACTTCAGACTTCAGGTTGGAGTGCTGAGAATTTGGGAGGGGAGAAAGAATTAGCCAGGCTAAATCTGGGGGGGATTATCAGAAAACAGAAAAAATGCCAGTGCCTTTGTCCAGCTATGCTCCCTGCTTCCACCATCTAACTCATGTACATATTTGCATTGTGTTGGCCTGTGTTTCCTATTGTTACTAGCATTCAAATGAAGCCAGAATCATCTTCGTCATCTCAGAACATGGATTTGATTTCCAGTACCTGACAGTAACTGTGCCGAGGTGTTTGTGAATAGCCACTTTTGGATTCTCATACTCCAGAGGTAAGAGTTATTAAGTCAGTATTTTCTTACTCATATTAATAGGCTACCATGCTCCGTTTGGGGCTAATTACGGTCGTGTAGGCTCTCAATGTGTGTCTAAAGAATCAAGAGTGTTTAGTTGGGTCTACTCTACCTTTATAAAACTATTTGTTGAATGGTTTAAAATCCATTGAAAGCTGCTTTCAATTCATGTTGGCTCTGAATAAGTCTTGACTGACACATAGCTTGTTTGGCAAGGAAAGTGAAAACGACTGAGGGAAAGTAAAATGGAAAATAAATGGAAAGGAACATGGAAGAACCTCAAAGAACATTGCCTTTTCAAGATCATGTAACATCAAACATAACATCAAAATGCATGCTATATTCCTGCCCTTACAGAAAAACCACATTATTTCACTTGTTGAAAGTCACATGATTTCAAATGTGACATTTTATGTGAAATCATGTGAAAACAAAAATGTTTTGGAACACTTCAAGTGATCACATTTTCACATGTGTAGTTTCGTGTAATCACATGTTGCTTTACATTATCACATTATCACATTAACTTCACATAAGATCACGTGATCATGAAAACATGTTTTTGGAACACTTCACGTGTTCACGTGTGAAATTCATGTGTTTTTTTGCATAAGGGTGAGCAAGCTGAGAGGCAGTGTGCTGTCCTGTATCTGACTGGATAGAATGGGTGATCCAGCGGAGGACAAAGGGAAGCTGACCAGCCAACAGGAACTGTGTGTTTCTGACAAGCAGGCCACCAAACGCCCCTGCTGTTCTACACTCAAGGTGCTTAATAATGCTTTAAAATGCACACAAATGAATGTGCATGCACTCTGTCTGCACACGCATCCACGCATGCACACACACACAGACAGATGTGCGAAACATATGCACTCACGTCGTTCCCGCGAGTACACATTGGCACGCACATAAGCATGCACACACAGACACACAGACACACACACCCCACACACACACACACACACACACACACACACACCACACACACACACACACACACACACACACACACACACACACACACACACACACCACACACACACACACACACACACACCACACACACACACACACACACACACACACACACACACACACACACACACACACACGTTGACAAACAACCATTGGCAAGCACATACACATGGATAAACACACACTAATGTTCTCTCCCTTGTGTTTGTCAGCTGTTCATCGTGGCCCTGTCATTCGCCTACTTCTCCAAAGCTCTGTCAGGGACCTACATGAAGAGTGCCATCACTCAGATAGAGAGACGCTTTGACCTGTCCAGCTCTCTCATCGGACTCATAGACGGCAGCTTTGAGATGGGTATCAACAATAACATTGAGTTGCTTGAGAATTCATGTAGAGAAACTAGATATTCGCTACAGACTACAGTGTGGTCCATTTTTGTTGTGATTCAATCAGTCTGCTCTCAATACTGTTCCGTTTTGTAGTTGTTCCTATTAATTGATTAACTGGCAGTTCGTCCATAACTCTACCAAACCCCTAACATTGTTTTATGTGCTGCTATGTTGTGGTAGTCTGGAACCCAAACTGTTATGTTATTTTTAGTATTTTTTTAAACAGAGCTTAAATTTGCGTTTCCAGGCTACTGTAGTGTTGTGGTTTCTTGCAGGTAACCTGCTGTTCCTGGCTGTGGTCAGCCATTTTGGGGCAAAGCTGCACCGGCCCAGGCTGATCGCTGTGGGCTGTTTCCTCATGGCCGTAGGATCATTCCTCACAGGCCTGCCACACTTCTTCATGGGACGGTAAAACAATTGAAATACTGGTTAAACTTATACTTGTAGAGATACTCCAATGCGGAGGATAGTTTCACTTTAGAAATAAAGAAACGTATGCAGTCGCTGATTCATCTCGGTTAACTTAGAACTAAAGTCTTGCGTAATTGGTCAGCTGCTTGATTATGTTATGGGGCTACACACGTTAACAGATGGGATTAAGAGATGCTATAAGAAGGAGCGTAATCGGAATGAGGAGCTCCACCTTCTCTCTTTACAAGTTACGAGCAAGTCCATGGGCCAAATGTCCCCTCCCCTTTCGGAAATCGAAATCTGCTAACACACAAAATAACCAGTAACAAAAAAAACACAGAAACTACTGCCGCTCATTAGCCTACGCATCCCATTCCTTCCTGACAGATTCTACACAAGCAGTTGTGTTTACGTAGATCTGTCCACGAAAGATTGGTTGTTGATCAGCGTCTCATCTCAACGAATCATGTCATTGTTACACTTAAACTTGAGTCCTTGCTCATCATAAGGCCTGCAGAACATGACATGACAACTAACTGGTCTGTCTCTTCTACAGCTACACATTTGACACAGTCATCCGAGGCTCAATGAATGACAGTGTCAGTATAACTCCATGTCTGGACCTTCTAAAGCAGACAGACATCCCTGAGATCCAGAGGGAGACATCTTCGGACATCAACACAGGTACCAATCGCAGAGAAACATCTTCACCTGTCTCTACCACTATAATTGTACCTTCCTGCAGTAGTCTCGCTTGGCCTGACTTGTCAAAGGCTGAACTAGCATGAGACTTTACTTACAATACTATTTCTGCAGGCCCTACAGATGCCTATTGGCTTCATAGGGAACCATGGTGCAGCGTACAAGTTGTACATACGTCGTCCCTGATAGAGGAGTTCTACTGTGCACCTGTGTGTCTCTGTATGATTCCCTCTGTAGACTGTGTGAGGGACTCCAGCTCCCACATGTGGATCTATGTGTTTCTGGGGAACGCTCTGAGGGGGATAGGAGAGACCCCCGTCACCCCACTAGGCATCTCCTACATCGACGACTTCGCTAAAGCTGAAAACTCTGCTTTTTACATTGGTGAGTTAATTCCACTCGCAGCGGAAGCCATTGTGTGTGTGTGTGTGTGTGTGTGTGTGTGTGTGTGTGTGTGATGTGTGTGTGTGTCGTGTGGTGTGGTGTGTGGTGTGTTGTAGTGTTGAACCCGTACAATGAATGTGTGTCATTTATTGTAAATATGTACAGTAACTGAGTAGATCAGGCTGTAGGCCTAACTGTGTGTTTTATGATTGACAGCATGTCTACAGACCATCACACTGCTAGGTCCCATGTTTGGTTTCCTGCTGGGGTCGTTGTGTGCCAGTCTCTATGTAGACATTGGATATGTCGATCTGAGTAAGAGAATCACATACTGTACACATTATTGTGTTTAGGGTCCTTTCTACTAAGCAATGTATATTAATTTTGGATCCAAATGAATTCAAAACCACTCGAAAATACTCAAATAATTCCCTTTATGTTATTTGTATTCTCAGTATAGTATGTGTATCAGTCCTTATGATAGAGATGTCTCACATCTTCCAGAGATTGTGACCATCACTCCCAAGGATGCCCGCTGGGTGGGGGCCTGGTGGCTGGGTTTCCTGGTCTCCTCTGTCATCATGCTCCTGTCAGGCATCCCCTTCTGGTTTCTGCCCCGCTCGCTGCCAAAGCAGGGAGAGGAGAGCAAGCTGCCTCCTAGCACCTCTACTCAGGATGGGACAGAGAACAGCGACGCCACCTCACGTCAGTCCATGACGCTGGCTGAAATTGCAAAAGGTAGTCAAGACTTTCATTGGCGATTTTCAGATAGCTTATGAATAGAGCCCAAAGTTTTTCTCAGTCACTCAGGTCATGTGAACAAGAAAAATGCCTGGCACTATTTATGATGTCCAGGAAGTAGAATCCTGTGCCTATTTTTTATGATGGACATTTATATTCCAATACAGGAACCATACATTATATACAGAGCCCTCTAACTGTAAATAATAAAGACTCAAAGCATTCACATAACCCAAACCAGAAAAAGTAACTGTGTTGTATGTTTTTCTCGTATATCTTCAGGTTTCATACCGTCACTGAAAAAGCTGCTGAGCACACCAGCGTACTTTCTGCTTCTGTGTGGCAGCCTCCTGAAGTTCAACTCCTTCATTGGCCTGCTCACGTTCAAAGCCAAGTACATGGAACAGCAGTTTGGCCAATCAGCAGCCAGAGCCAACTTCCTCATTGGTTAGATACTGTAGCTACATGTTTCTCAATCAGCTACCGTCTTTATAAGAGGTTTGGGTCAGAGACAGAGAGACAAGGGCTGCGTTTAGACAGGCAGCCCAAATTATGATATTTTTTCCACTAATTGGTCTTTTGACCAGTCACATCAGATATTTTCCCATCAGCTCTTTTTCAGATTTGATCTGATTGGTCAAAAGACCAATTACTCAAAAAAAGATCTGAATTGACAGATCTGAATTGGGCTGCCTGTCTAAACAAAGCCATAGAAACCTGGACATGCTCCAACTGAAATGTTCCCTCCTGTCAGCATTGATGTTGAATGGCATTAAATAAATAAAAAATGTTCTCTCTTGTCCCCTGTAGGTTTGTTGAAACTGAGTAGAAATGAAACTCCAGTACACTGGTGATCTAATGCATCTTTAGATGCAGTATATATCTTTTTCTGGTAACACTATAGATGTGTGAGTATTACTTTTCCAGGTGTATTGAACCTGCCTGTGGTTGCCGTGGGGATATTCCTGGGCGGTCTACTGATGAAGAGGTATAAGCTTGGCGTTGTGTCTGGAGCCCAGCTGTCTTTCGTCACCTCCTTCATGGCCTACCTCCTCCTCCTTCTGCAGTTTGGCACTAAGTGTGACAACGTTCAGGTGGCTGGGCTGACCGTGTCCTACAATGGGTAAATATGACATCTGATTGGTTGGTTGGTGGGTTGATTCCTTCATTCAATCATTGAGTTCATTCATTTATATAAAAACAAAAAAAGCTTTGATCAGTGGAAAATGAGGGAGTGAGACCAAAACACACATGGGCTTGTGCCGGGGCTCCCTCTTGTGGGAATATACAGTATGGTTGTTACTGAGCCAGGATCCCTGGCTGTTTTTTCACTGTGCCTATGTCATTGATAGTTCAGCAACAATTATTTAAACATCATTATGATTGGCAGCCATTTTCTCTTTCCCCCAGGACCCCTGGTGTGGTGTACAACGGCAACCTGTGGTCAGAGTGTAACAGAGACTGCTCCTGCTTKGCTGGGGAGTGGGACCCTGTGTGTTCAGACAACGGCATCACGTACACCTCCCCCTGCCTCGCAGGCTGCTCCAGCTCTACAGGATACGGCAAGAGCACGGTACAAATACTATTAATGTACCGAGTGTACAAAACCTTCACAGGGATGCTGGCCCATGTTGACTCCAATGCTTCCCACAGTTGGGTCAAGTTGGCTGTATGTCCTTTGTCTTGATGCACACGGGAAACTGTTGAGTGTAAAAAACCCAGCAGTGTGTCAGTTCTTGACAAAAACTGGTGCCCATGGCACCTACGACCATACCCCGTTGAAAGGCACTTAAATATGTTGTCTTGCCCATTCACCCTCTGAATGGAACACATATGTATTCCATGTCTCGATTGTCTCAAGGCTTACAATCCATTTTTTCAACCTGTCTCCTCTTCATCTACACTGATTGAAGTGGATTGAATGACATCCATAAAGGATTATAGCTTTCACCTGGATTCACCTGGTCAGTCTATGTTATGGAAAGAGCATGTTTAATGTTTTGTACACTCAGTGTAACTCATTGGCATTGAAAAAAAATATTTTCAACAATTACCTTGGGCCTTATCTCCCACCCGGGACGAAGAGGACTAAGTAAGTAATTGCTGATTGGCAATCAAGTATTATTTTGATGTATGGAAAAAAAGATGGTATTCAATTCCCATGTAGAGAAGGTTCTGTCTGGTAGTTGTTCAATATGACATCAACACAAACACAGGATATGGGGTAAATATGGTATTACATCATTACATACTAGGCCCTACTGCCCTGAGACTCGGCTGTAGACTCCTGTTGCTTTGACAGTCGTGTCAAAGAGCAAATACTTTACCAGATCAGAGCAGTGGAAGTCCCTCAGGATAACCCTAACCCTTAGACATGGGTTAGGTGAGTCTACAGCACAGGAGGTTGGTGGCACCTTAATTGAGGAGGACGGGCTCCTGGTAATGGCTGGAACAGAATTCCATTCCATTCGCTCCGTTCAAGACATTATTATGAGCCATCCTCCCCTCAGTTGCCTCCTTTGGTTCACAGCCATGTTGTGTCTATTGTTTGAACTACAAGGTGTAAATAATTGACAGTGTGTGCTCTTATCGCCACTGAACAATGTTGACACTGTGAAATAGTAGAAAAGTATGTGATATGTGCACTCTCTTAATTGCAATAAGAGTACAATGTCAGTCATCATCTAATCTAAAATGATCAGCAAACTGTAAAGATAAAAAATAGGTTACAAAATAGTGAAAGAAACAGCTATATACTATATATATATAGAGAGAGATTATAGACAATAACAGAGAAACTATAACTACTGTATTTGTTGTTGTTCTACAAGGTATTCCACAACTGCAGCTGTGTGTTGTCCTCCTCTGCACCAGAGGGCAGTACGTCAGTAATATTAGGCCAGTGTCCTCACAGCAGAGAGTGCAGCCGCAGCTTCACTTCCTACATGGCTGTATCGGTACTCAGCTCCTTTATCAACTCCCTTGGGACCACGCCTGGATACATGGTCATCATACGGTCAGTCGCCATGTTCCAATACTTGTGTGACCAACCAGGGTTGGAACCTGGGACACCTGCTGCCACAAGACTGTGTTAGTCTGTGTATGTGATGTGTGATATGTGTTTGTAGGTGCATCAAGCCCGAGCTAAAATCCCTGGCGTTAGGTATCCAAACTTTGGTGATGAGAACCCTAGGTAAGTCTCAATTTTCTCTGTTGTATGTAAAGACCCCTTGATATCATAGAGGTCCTATATACAGCGCACTGAACTCTGATCTCTTTGTAGGGGGTATTCCAGCACCAGTGTACTTCGGGGCTTTGATTGACTCAACATGTTTGAGGTGGGGGATCAAGAAATGCGGGGGCAGAGGTGCCTGTCGAATGTATGACTCTGATATGTACAGGTAAGTTAATTGTGTGTGTGGGCTCGCGCCAGTGTGTGCGTGCGTCCATGTGTGTGTGCGTACTCTGAGGTGTGTTTGAATATGAATGAGCAGCAGTGTTGTGATGTGTCCTATCCCCGTCCTTGCAGGGTGATCTTCCTTGGCCTCATCACATGTCTCAGTGGCTCCTCCTACTTTTTCATCATCGCAGTCATTGTCCTGCTGAGGATACAGTTTAGGAGGGAGGGGGACACCACCACGGGACAGCCCCCACATTCATCGCTAGAGATCGAACTTCAGACTCCCCCCAAAACCACTGAACCCCTCAACACACCGAAAGAAATTGAGGTGCACACCCCTAAAGAGGGAGAAAGAGAGGGAGAGCCGGAACAGGATAACTCCCCCCAAACTCAAAAAGACACAGAGGAGGAACTATCCAACACCCAGGAAGAGAGAACGAGTGACCTCAGTCAAACTCGCAGCCAGAAAGAGGAGGTGGAAGAGGTGTTCTATAGAAGAGAGGAGGAGGTTACTCCAGATGCCATCCCTCCTGCTCCTGTGAGCAAGGAAGAAGAGAAGCCTTCTGATCAGGCCAACGAGCAGGCGGAGGGAGAGGTCATAGTGATTCACACCCACAGAGAGAAAGACAACCCACACAACCTCTTGGCTGAGATGAACCACACAGAGGTAGAGGGCCTTCAGGGCTAGCCAGTCAGCCTGCCTGCTCTGATCCTCAAGTCAATTGTATTTAAATTCATGTTCATTAAAGATTTGTACTCAAGAATTGAAATGTGCCATTTACTTAAAATTATACTTTTTCACTGTCTGCAACCCTCAAGAAGCAGGGTGAGTCTGGGACTCCCTTTTACTGGGCAAACACATCTTGCATATCGTCATAGACTAGGCCGAAACGTTAACCTTGCTTGAATAAAACAATGCATTTTGATTAAAGTTTTGGGTTGCACCTCAACTCAACGTAGGTTGAGCGCCCTCCATTTTTTGGTCAAATAATACTGTAATAAATAAAAATGTAATAAGTAAATTATTAAAAGCATTAAAATTGCAATTGGGATGTTTCCCACTTATTTACACAACCTACTCCACACTTGCAAAGTGAAAGTTTATAGACATTTTCTGAAATGAATGAAGTAGTAAACAGAAGAAAAACAGAATTGAAGCCAATTATAATGCAAATAATTTAATGGTCTATGGATCAATTCCATTTCTGAAAGTCTGATGAATAATTCATATTGTTCCTCCTCTTCCTTGTGGCAGGAGCAGCAGCACACTGCCCTCCAAAGCCTGCAAAAAAATCGCCGGACTGCCCCTTTCCTCGCTCTGCATGGAAAATCCAGGGTCACATCCTTGATGACATCCGGGGTGACCACAGCAACAGAAAATGAAAAAATAGGGACAGAATGTATTCAAATGTAAACTGTAGGTTCTAAACTCTGGCCAGTTGAAAGGTTCTACCAAGATGTCATGACAAACGGCACCTGTCAGAGTGCTCTATATAAGTGTTACTCACCTGCTTGGATGTCAGCTGGCAGAGTGGCGAAGACAGCCATCGTGAGAGTCTTTTTTCTTCAGGTGTGACGTCCACAACCTCCAAGAAGGAAGAGATGGGCTCTGCCTCTGTGTTAGGGGTGCTGCCTCTGTGTTAGGGGCAATGTCCACAACCTCCAGGTAGGAGGAAGCCAGGTCTGCCTCTGTGTTAGGGGCAATGTCCACAACCTTTAGGTGTGAACAAGCCGTGTCTGCCTCTGTGTTAGGGGGGATTACAACAACCTCCAGGTAGGAAGAGACGTGTTCTGCCTCTGTGTTAGGGGCAATGTCCACAACCTCCAGGTGGGAAGAAGCCGGGTCTGCATCTGTGTTAGGGGTGACAACAACAATCCTGACAGGCATCTGTCAGAGTGCTCTCTATCAGTGCTACTCACCTGCTTGGATGTCAGCTGGTAGTGTGGCGGAGACGTCCACCGTGAGGACAGGGGGACTGGTAGTGTGGCGGAGACGTCCACCGCGAGGACAGGGGGACTGGTAGGGTGGCTGTAGTGGGCTGGAAGCAGCTCTGCACCTCGTCCGCCACAAAGGCACAGACAGAGCTCATTAAAAAAGACAGTGCGTGGAGAAGGACCGAATGATTCTCCCGAGGATCGACCGCACAGAGTCAAAAGCAGCAGCCCGGGAGAAAGGGATTTGAGAGGAAGGGGCCTTCAACATGGTGGAGAGCTTCTCCCCTCTGGCCGCCGCTGTGCACACGGCCATCCTGCTTAGGAGGATAGGGTGCTCTGAATGGCCTTCCCCTGGCTGAAGCCACAGCGCCAGGAGGAGCCTGGGCACCACCTCCACCACCACCTGTGATGGGCTGAGCAGGTTGATACCGGGCTCATTGGACAGCTCGCACGGAATGCTCCTCACAGCTCTCTCCGCGATGCTGTGGAATTTAGGATCGCTGAAATCAACAAAAAAGGAGAAGACAAAGCTAAACGACGTGCAATGTGCACAGAGAACACTGCCCTAGTCTTTTTCTGCATAGCTCCAGATATGTAGATGAATGGAGCAAGCCGTTTGCAGGGCAGTACATGGAACACGTCAGCTGGAGAGGTGGGGTGCATGGAGCAGTGGAGCTTGCAGAAAGCCTCGTGTTCTAAATCCATAATTTTTAGGCAAGTGTTTACTTCCCAGACCTGCCGTAGGAAACAGGAAGTCCCATTAGTGTAATTTCACAACAGATCTATTCTGCTGTAACAACTAGTTGTTGAAAGGCTAGAAAAGAGCTCACTGACTTGTAGTATGTCTCTAACTCTCATTCTCTTACCAGTCGAGCAAGGTCATTCACCTCCTCCAGGGTTTCCTTCCATGCCCTTTAAATAAAACACAGAGCAATTGAACTTTCCTGGCTTCCTATTTTTCTGTTGTTTATTTTGGCACTGAGGGTGAGTGCTGATGTGGTACTCACCTCTCCCTAAGGGATTTTTTGCCCTGAGACACCAGCCAGTCGCTCCTGTGCTCCGTGGTGACATGGGGCGGGACCTGGCCTTGACTCAGGAGCAACAGATAGTGAACCATGAGCTTCTTCTGCAAGATGAGGTAAGGTGTGAGACCGTGCCACGAAATAACATATAATGTGCTTTCAGAAGGGCCTCTCACAACATTTCACAACTGCTCATGCCTCACAATTTGCAAGTGATATTTAGAACTCTTATGACCACCTTCTCGAAACTGTCTTGAAATAAAACTTGTTTTGGGATGAAATCTATCTCTTTTTTTCTGTTGTTCCTGTTTTTGTGGGATGAATCTTACCTGTTTATTATAATATGTTGCCTCCCAGCAGGCCTGCAGAGTCTGAAAATAAAGGCTGCTTCTACAGAATTCCTTTGAAGAGAATGAAAATAATTATGCTTTATTAGGCACATTATGCACAGGCATTTACAGTATGCTAAAAATCAATATCTCCTAAGATTACCTTAATGGGACCATCCGGAATGCTCCCACCCCTATTCACGGTCAGATGGGGAAGAAATGCAGCACTATTGTCACGACTTCCGCCGAAGTCGGTCCCTCTCCTTGTTCGGGCGGCGTTCGGCGGTCAACGTCACCGGCCTTCTAGCCATCGCCGATCCACTTTCCATTTTCCATTTGTTTGGTCCTTGTCTTACACACCTGGTTTCATTCCCCCAATTACTTGTTCATTATTTAACCCTCTGTTACCCCATGTTTGTTTGTGAGTGATTGTTTTGTTTTGTTTTGTAATACGGTCCGTTATTGTGGGCTCGCGTATTTGCGTTGTATTTGTGAATATTTGAGTAAATTACGTTTATTACTCACATCTGCTGTCCTGCGCCTGACTCCTCTACACCAGCTACACACAGGCAATATTACAGAATCACTCACCACCGAATGGAGTCAGCCGGAGCAGACGCCCTCCCTGTGGCGATAGAGGAGCGCGTCCAGCAGCACGCGACCATGTTGCAACGTCTGGGCTCCGTCATGGATCGCGTGCTGCAGACGATGGATCGTTGGGAGAGAGGAGGAGGTCTTCCAGCGCCTCCACCAGCCCCACTACAGCAGGCCCCACTGTCCACCCCTCCTTCACCTGGTCCCAGCGGGATTCGGCTCGCGCTCCCGAGGGAGTATGATGGGACGGCTGCCGGATGTCAGGGGTTGCTACTCCAGCTGGAACTCTACCTGGCGACCGTCCACCCGGCTCCTTCGGGACGTGAGAGCGTGTCCTCCCTCGTCTCCTGCCTCTCAGGCAAAGCCCTGGAGTGGGCAAACGCCGTATGGAGTGAAGGAGACGCGGCGTTGGACCATTACGCAGAGTTCACCCGGTGAACGTCTGTTCCACCTGAGGCAGGGGACGAGGAGCGAGCAGGATTTCGCTTTGGACTTCCGGACCCTGGCCGCCAGCGCGGGATGGAACGACAGGGCCCTGATCGATCACTACAGGTGCAGTCTGCGCTAGGATGTCCATCGGGAGTTGGCCTGCCGAGACACCACCCTCACGTTGGACCAGCTGGTGGACCTGTCCATCCGGCTGGACAACCTCCTGGCTACCCGCGGACGTCCGGATCGGGGCCTCTCAGTTCCATCCTCCAGCACCTCCGCTCCGACGCCCATGGAGCTGGGAGGTGCTGCGCTTAGGGCGACCGGAGGAGGGGCCATTCCCTGCACCATCTGTGGCCGCAGAGGGCACACTGCTGGTCGGTGCTGGGGGGGGTTCCTCAGGGAGTCGAGGCAGCAGGCAGGGCACTATCGTGTCACCCCAGGTGAGTCGGCACCAGGCTCACCCAGAGCCCCCTGTTGCTCACATGTATGTGTTTATTACATTTCCTGAGTTTTCCCCGCATTCCCAGCATAAGGTGCTCGTAGTTTCAGGCGCAGCTGTGAATTTTATTGACCGTTCATTTGCCCATAGTTTAGGGATCCCCCTTGTTCCTGTGGATATGCCCTTCCCTGTGCATGCCCTAGATAGTTGACCATTAGGGTCAGGGCTGATTAGGGAGGCCACCGCTCCACTAGACATGGTTATGCAGGAGGGTCACAAGGAGAGAATCAGTCTCTTCCTTATTGATTCTCCTGCGTTTCCTGTGGTGCTGGGCCTACCCTGGTTGGCCTGTCATGACCCCACTATTTCGTGGCAACAGAGGGCTCTCAAGGGGTGGTCACGAAAGTGCTCAGGGAGGTGTGTAGGGGTTTCCATCGGTGCGACTACGGTGGAAAGTCCAGACCAGGTCTCCACCGTGCGCACCCCCTCAGAATATGCCGATTTGGCTCTCGCCGTCTGTAAGGAGAAGGCGACTCAATTACCACCCCATCGACGGGGGGATTGTGCGATAAATCTCCTGGTAGACGCATCACTTCCCAGGAGTCACGTGTATCTTCTGTCACAGGAGGAGACTGCGGCTATGGAAACATATGTCTCCGAATCCCTGGGACAGGGATACATTCGGCCCTCCACTTCACCTGCCTCCTCGAGTTTCTTTTTGTGAAGAAGAAGGATGGAGGTCTGCGCCGGTGTATTGACTATCGGAGTATCAATCAGATCACGGTGAGATACAGCTACCCGCTGCCTCTCATCGCCAGTGCGATCTAGTCAATGCACGGGGCGCGATTCTTCACAAAATTGGATCTCAGGAGCGCTTACAACCTGGTGCGTATCCGGGAGGGGGATGAGTGGAAGACGGCATTTAGTACCACCTCAGGGCACTATGAGTACCTCGTCATGCCGTACGGGTTGATGAATGCTCCATCAGTCTTCCAAGCCTTTGTTGACGAGATTTTCCGAGACTTGCACGGGCAGAGTGTAGTGGTGTATATCAACAACATTCTGATATACTCCGCTACACGCGCCGAGGATGTGTCCCTGGCGCGCAGGGTGCTTGGTCGACTGTTGAAGCATGACCTGTATGTCAAGGCTGAGAAATGTCTGTTCTTCCAACAGCCCATCTCCTTCCTAGGGTACCGCATTTCCACGTCAGGGGTGGAGATGGAGAGTGACCGCATTTCAGCCGTGCGTAATTGGCCGACTCCCACCACGGTAAAGGAAGTGCAGCGGTTCCTAGGGTTTGCCAACTACTACCGGAGGTTAATACAGGGCTTTGGTCAGGTAGCAGCTCCCATTACCTCACTGCTGAAGGGGGGACCGGTGTGACTGCAGTGGTCGGCTGAGGCGGACAGGGCTTTTGGTCATCTGAGGGCTCTGTTTACCTCGGCTCCCGTGCTGGCTCATCCGGATCCCTCTTTGGCGTTCATAGTGGAGGTGGGCGCGTCCGAGGTTGGGATAGGAGCCGTGCTCTCTCAGCGCTCGGGTACGCCACCGAAGCTCCGAGCAAAACTATGATGTGGGGGACCGGGAGCTGTTAGCTGTTGTCAAGGCTCTGAAGACGTGGAGACATTGGCTTGAGGGGGTGAGACACCGTTTTCTCATCTGGACTGACCACCGCAATCTGGAGTACATCCGGGCGGCGAGGACGCTGGGCGTCTGTACGTTCCGTCTGCTGTCCACAACCGGTTGATCTATAGGGCCCACACGTCACCCTCCTCTGGTCATCCTGGCATCGGTCGGACAGTGCGCTGTCTTAGTAGGAAGTACTGGTGGTCCACCTTGGCCAAGGACGTGAGGGTTTATGTTTCCTCCTGCTCGGTGTGCGCCCAGTGCAAGGCTCCCAGGCACCTGCCCAAAGGGAAGTTACAACCTCTACCCGTTCCACAACGGCGGTGGTCGCACCTGTCGGTGGACTTCCTGACGGATCTTCCTCCCTCACAGGGCAACACCACGATCCTGGTCGTTGTGGATCGGTTTTCTAAGTCCTGCCTTCTCCTCCCTTTGCCCGGTCTCCCTACGGCCCTACAGACTGCGGAGGCCCTGTTCACTCACATCTTACGGCACTACGGGTGCCTGAGGACATAGTCTCTGATCAGGGTCCCCAGTTCACGGCCAGGATATGGAGGGCGTTCATGGAACATCTGGGGGTCTCGGTCAGCCTCACCTCAGGTTTTCACCCAGAGAGTAATGGGCAGGTGGAGAGAGTAAACAAGGATGTGGGTAGGTTTCTGCAGTCATTTTCCCAGGACCGGCCGGGGAAGTGGGCGGCGTTCATCCCCTGGGCAGAGATGGCCCAAAACTCACTCCGCCACTCCTCCACTAACCTCTCCCCCTTCCAGTGTGTACTGGGGTACCAGCCGGTTCTGGCGCCTTGGCATCAGAGTCAGACCGAGGCTCCTGCAGTGGACAACTGGTTCAGGCACGCGGAGGAGACCTGGGACGCCGCCTATGTTCACCTCCAGCGGGCCGTGCTGCGCCAGAGGGCCAGCGCAGACCGTCACCGCAGTGAGGCTCCGGTGTTCGCACCGGGTGACCGGGTCTGGCTCTCGACCCGGAACCTGCCCCTCCACCTGCCCTGCCGGAAGCTGGGGCCGCGGTTTGTGGGGCCATTTAAAGTCCTGAGGAGACTGAACGAGGTTAGTTACTGGTTACAGCTTCCACCCGATTACCGTATTAACCTCTCGTTCCATGTGTCTCTCCTCAGGCCGGTGGTGGCTGGCCCGCTCCAGGAGTCTGAGGTGCGGGAGGTTACTCCGCCCCCTTTGGACATCGAGGGGGCCCCGGCGTACTCCGTTCGCTCCATACTGGATATGAGGCGTCGGGCGAGGGGCCTTCAGTACCTCGTGGACTGGGAGGGGTACGGTCCGGAGGAGAGATGCTGGGTCCCGGTGGAGGACGTTTTGGACCCTTCGTTGCTGCGGGAGTTCCACCATCTTCGTCTGGATCGCCCTGCACCTCGCCCTCCGGGTCGTCCCCGAGGCCGGTGTCGGCGCGCTGCTGGAGCCGCGCGTCAAGGGGGGGGGGGGGGGTACTGTCACTCCTTGTTTGGGCGGCGTTCGGCGGTCGACGTCACCGGTCTTCTAGCCATCGCCGCTCTACCTTTCATTTTTCATTTTTTTTGTCTTGGTTTTCCGCACACCTGGTTCACATTCCCTCATCTGACTAAATGTATATTACCCTCTGTTCCCCCCATGTCTGTGTGTGGAAATGTTTGTTTGTTACGTGTGGTTCGCATCAGGCTGGTTTGCGCCGGGTATGTGTTTGACCCGTGTGTTTTGTTTATTGTACCGTTTGTGTACTTTACTTTTATCGCTGTTTTCCTTGGGCATGAATAAAGTGCGCCTGTTATCACCCATCTCTGCTAGCCTGCACCTGACTTACCTTCAACCAGTTGCGCACATCGTGACACCATTACAGAACCACTACCTTTCCATGTCCATTTCATCTGTGTGTGTCAATAAAGTATCCTTGTATGTAACTCTGAGGTTACTTTATTCCCCTCTTACCAGGGGAGGTGTTAGCGCAACCTGGTCTCAGAGCATTTCGTATTATTCTGTATGTATATCAGAGACACTCCATTTAGTATGGTATGTTATGTTTTGTATGGTATGTATTAATTTGTGCATGTCCATCAACCATTTCGTATAATATGTTATGAATTACAATTAATATTATACTGTATGTTACGAATTTGCAAAACATACAATGTTACAAATTTGCAAAACTTGATCAATTCTAGCTCGGTGGCTAAGATTAGCTAGCTGGCTACACTAAGCTAGGCTAGGGGTTTAGGCTTGAGGTTAGGGTTAAGTTTAGGAGTTAGGTTAAAGGGTTAAGGTTAGGGGAAGGGTTACCTAAAAGGGTAGGGTTAGGGTAAGTGGTAGCTAACATGCTAAGTAGTTGCAAAATTAGCTAAAAGTTCCTTTAAAAGTTGCTAGGTAGCTAAAATGCCGTGATGAGATTCGAACTCGCAACGTTTGGGTTGCTAGACGTTATATGCCAACCCATCCACCCCGACCAAGCACCTTACTTTTGTTTTTGCCTTAAGTAACCATCTGTCTTGTGTAACCATACCAAAACGTAACATATAATTGGAAATCGTAGTGTCCTGGTCCCCGGATTTACATTTACTATGCCTACGTCTAGTCTATGAGACCAGGCTGGCTAGTGGGTCACAGATCAGCCCAAATGGAGTCTCTCTCTTTCACTCTTAGGTGTGGTGCTGGCTCTGGATGCATGTGCCTACATGCTACTGGGCCTTGTCATCTTGCTGATTAAGAGGAAGCAAGTCTAGTGCAGCACTACTTTTAACAATAACCATGTGCTAGGTTAAAGGTTATTTGTCTCAACAACTGTTGTTTTAAGGAGTTGGTGTTGTTTTCCTCTCTTTTTTTCCTGTATTTCCATTATTATTATGATGATGATTACAACTATTACTGTAATGAACATTAGTCACCACTTGGTGACAGCCCAGAGCTAATGTGTCATGTCTGTCAAAATATTTGATCAAAAAGAGCCTCACACATCTTTTTCTGGCCCAAAGACTAATTGTTGCATGAGACATTCAGAATGTGCTTGGTGTCCTTTTTCATGTTTGCATGCCTGTCTCTTTCCTCAGTTCTTGTATCAAGCACTAAATATGAACGCCATATTGTTAGCTCATCCCAACTTTTGATAGACTCATTCAATTACACAATACAAGTATTTTCTCTCTTTGCTCTGTCATCGTTGTCTCTCCACCTCCCACTCGTTCACACCCCAGACTCCTTCATCACCTCTCGCTCTCCTTATCCAATCATCTTAACCCACCCTTTCACTGTCTCTCAATTCACCAGATCGTCAGTAACACTCTCAACAGTCTAAATGTTCATCCATTAGGCATCAGAAAACGTCTCACATGAACCATTATGTATGCGGGGGCTGGGATTAAAAATACAAATGTAGGACAAAACGCACATTACGACAAGAGAGACACCACAACGCTACATAAAGAGAGAACTAAGACAACAACACAGCCTTGCAGCAACACAACATGACAATAACACGGTAGCAACACAACATGGCGGCAGCACAACATGGTAGCAGCACAAAACCTGGTACAAACAGCACAGGGCAAGAAGGTAGAAACAACAATACATCACACAAAGCAGCCACAAGTGTCAGTAAGATTGATTGAGTCTTTATATGAAGAGATGGAGATAAAACTGTCCAGTTTGAGTGTTTTTTGCAGCTTGTTCCAGTTGCTAGCTGCAGCGAACTGAAAAGCGGAGCAACCCAGGGATGTGTGTGCTTTGGGGACGTTAAACAGATTGTGACTGGCAGAACAGGTGTTGTATGTGGAGGATGAGGGTTGCATTGGGTATCTCAGATAGGAGGGAGTGAGGCCTAAGAGGGATTTATAAATAAGCATCAACCAGTGGGTCTTTGCCGTTGAGTATGCAGAGATGACCAGTTTGCAGAGGATCATGGAGTGCAGTGATGTGTCCAATAAGGAGCATTGGTGGCAAATTTGATGGCCGAATAGTAAAGAACATCTAGCCGCTCGAGAGCACCCTACCTGCCAATTTATAAGTTACGTCTCCGTAATCTAGCATGGGAAGGATGGCCATCTAAATCAGGGTTAGTTTGGCAGCTGGGGTAAAAGAGGAGCGATTACGATAGAGGAAACCAAGTTTATATTAACCTTAGCCTGCAGCTTGGATATGTGCTGAGAGAAGGACAGTGTACCGTCTAGCCATACGTATTGTCTTATAATAAAACACGTGTAATGTAAGATTGTCTGAGAGAGAAATCATATTATCTCACGGAATTTTAGAATTCAATGAACATAAGGACATCATGGTAGAACAGTTTTGGGTCAAACGCTTCCATAAATGGGGTGAGTGTGTATGTGTTAGAGGATCACTGGAGAGACTGAGGGAGAATCTTGCATCCAACAGGCCTAGCTAAACCACAGGTCGGCGTCAGTCACGTCTCCCCTAACTCAGGCCTGTGGGTAAAACTCTGCACTTGACTAGGACCATGTCTCTGTCTACAGACCACCCTACAGGGCCTGTATGTGGTGGTGTTGGCAGAGTCTCTGAGGGGAGGATTCTGGGTATTCAGGGTGTGTGTGAGCGCAAAACAACCTCAGAGATAGCCATGCTAGCAGAGGGCATAGGCGCACCCACTGGGGAGCCAGGCCCAGCCAATCAGAATGAGTTTTCCCCACAAAAGGGCTTTAATTCGAGACAGAAATACAGTTTCATCAGCTGTCCGGGTGGCTGATCTCAGACGATCCCGCAGGTCAAGAAGCCGGATGTGGAGGTCCTGGGCTGGCGTGGTTACATATGGTATGCGGTTGTGAGGCCGGTTGGAGGTACTGCCAAATTCTTTAAAAAGACGTTGGAGGATGTTTATGGTAGAGAAATTAACATTCAATTCTCTGGCAACAGCTCTGGTGGACATTCCTACAGTCATTATGCCAATTGTGCGCTCCTTCAAGACTTGAGGCATCTGTGCCATTGTGCTGTGTGACTAAACTGCACATTTTAGAGTGGCCTTTTATTGTCCCTAGCACAAGGTGCACTTGTGTAATGACAATGCTGTTTAATTAGCTTCTTGATATGCCACACCTCTCAGGTGGATGGATTATCTTGGCAATGGAGAAACGCTAACAGGGATGTAAACACATTTGTGCACAACATTTTAGAGAAATAAGCTGTTTGTGTCCATGGACAATTTCTGGGATCTTTAATTTCAGCTCATGAAACATAGGACCAACACTTCAGATGTTGCGTTTATATTTTTGTTTAGTACAGTTACTGTGGAATTCCCTTTTTCCTTCTACCTTCTTTTCACCGCTTAAATCATTCCCCTCTCACCAGAGTGGGTTGTGGAGCGTGTGGACTATAGGTACTGCAGACTAGGTAGTGGGATGGAGGAGAAGTGGGTGACATGATGAGGTATTGATAGTACATACTAATTCCGAAAGAAATCTCCATACACTCACCAGTAACTACATTTGAAAATGAACTGGGGGTGAAACCTTTTATCTGCAATATTGTAGTTGTTATCCCATAATTTCCCCAAGCGATTCCCTCCATTATTGGAGCCACCTAAAAATACACAGAGTCTAACTTTCTGCCCTAAGAACTTAATGCAATATTTTGATGTAAAATGTATGTGTGGTTTCCGCCAGTGTGAGTTTACAGCAGACCAGTCCAACCACAGTTCGATGATGCTGATGATGAGAATGACGAAGATTATGTCGTGTGTGTGCGTGTGTGGAGTAGGTGACTCTTGCTGTGGATTCGAGTTTCTTTAAGTGAACCTCATCCCTGATAATGGAAACGCAGGACTATATTTGGAGGGGTGATGTCACAAGTGGTTGACGGTGAAGCCTATATCTGTGTGAGAGTGTGTGTGTGACAGTCTAAGAAACCACTGACAGTAGCAGTGTCTGTCTTTGGAACCACTGACGATTGGGTTTAACTACGGAGGGTGAGTTAACCAGACTATTAGGATGCATATTTGATCTGAGAGACATGGAGACCAGGACACTATACTATCCCAAGTCTTTTTCTCTCTTTTCCCTGTGTGGTTGAGGGTAGACTGTTGAGTGGCTTGTCTGTTTGGTGGTCTTTGGTTTGCATGGTACTCTGTTCTACAGAACTTTTACTGTTTCTGCTGTCATTCTATTCTAAAGTGTTCTAGTAGCATAGACTGAATATTTGATGGGTGTGGGTTACATTATTCACATGCATGTGCATCCCTCTACTTGTGTAATTCAACAGCGTGTGTGATTATTCATTTACCATCTTTTGTTTTCGTGTAGGGATCGCGCGTGCACGATGTATTACCTGAAGCTGCCCGTGTTCCTTCTCGTGCCTCTCGTGCTGCTGCCATGTGTCGCCACCCTCCCTAGCAACAGGTGAGAGCATAAAGCTGCCTCAGTTATTTCCGTTATTTCTGAGTGTCACTTCTGTGATGTACAATTACAAGTGTCGTGCAGTGTCGCCCAAAGTTCAATTGTCACTAGGAAGTGGGTTTAATTTGGCATGTGAATTAATCACTCAACTGATATAGCGCCGGTTTTAAGTTGTACGTAATTTGGCACATCCATCTTGAACCGTAAGAAATCAATTAACGACGTGCGTAATCTAACTCTACACCCGGCTAATGACATTGATGAGATCATTGAGATGAATATCCATTGCAATCGTGACATCCGAGAGGTCGGGTTTTGTCCTGCCAAGGCAGAGACAGGAATATGTGAATCGCGTAAAAGTGATCAAGTTCGCACTGGAGGGGGACTAGTGGCCACTCCATTGCGCCCTCGAGAATTGAGCTGATGTTTTGAAGTGGGCATCAGTCACCGGTCGGAGTGACGGTTTGGCTCTTTCCTCATCCTGATTCAGGTACTTCACCTCATCTAGGGAGCAAGAAAGCGCGCTACCGGACAGAGAAGGCTGGCTCGTGCCCGGGATCGTCTCCAACCACTACCTCGGCCTCATTGGCGCGCGGCTCCAGAGAGGGCTCACATCTGTCAACAGGTAAGGTTGCACCTTATTATATAAGTTGCACCTCATTTATTGATTTGTTGATTGAGTGCAAATGTTGATAATTTTGCGGACAAAACAATGTAAAATAATCGAGTTGATTAAACTAATTATTATTTAGTAAATGGATCCACAGCCTTTTTTTAATTTACTCAACTCGTCAGTCAAAATATGCTGAAATATTATCTGAACTGAACATTGTTAGTTGGCCCAATTTAAGTTGATTTAAGAAAAATCTAGGTTAGGGACACCCACACATTCAAATAGTGCTTTTAACATGCAATGTTTTCAACCTACATATTTGATACACATTGACATAAACTTAATTACATTGTGCATGTTCATACAGTAATTATTATTCAACATGTCCTCACCTGGGATTTGAACTTACAACCTCTTGGTTCACAGAATTCCTATCTTCCTATCTTCCTGCCATCTATAAATGAACATGCACAATGGCACCATGTATGTGTGAAATATGTAGGTTAAAAACATTGTATGTTAAAAGCGCTGTGTGTGAGGGTGTCCCTAACCACAGTTTTGTCTAAGTTTTCTCAAGTTAGAGCTCAGTTTGGGCAAACATTTTTTTGTTTGTTTAGGTAACACTTTGACTGAAAGTTCAGTAAACAAAACAAAAGGCTGTTTCTAAATAATGATTTTTCATAGTGAAGATTCATGTGGATCAGAATTGAACTAAGCTGAAATTTGTGGGGGGAATCACCTAATATTTCAATTTATAGTGATAATAATATTATAAATTAAATTAAATAATAGTGATCTTAATAATAATAATAGTTTATTGCTATTACTATTATTGTTACTAGTAGCTGCAGTAGTGATATTATCATATTAGTATCATATGGTGGCTATTTTTATCCACTTACTATACAGTATGTCTGGTAGGCCAATAACTTTGCTACATTTTCCTGATCTATACCACTCTATAAATGTTTCGATAAGTAATGCATAATTTGTTCGACATATTGGATTCATTTCTTGCTGTCCTCCGATATCCCATCAGCCACCACATAGAGAAAAGGAAGTGCAACACGGCTACCTGTGTAACCCAGCGACTGGCCGACTTCCTGACCCGCTCCAGCAACACCATCGGCACGGTGTACGCCCCCACCAACGTAGGCTCCAGCGCCTACGGGAAACGGGATCTACTGCAGCCTCCCAGCTATATGCCTCTCTAGTGACGCATGGGTTCAAAGTCCACTGATGTAGGATATGCTCAGCTGAAATGACCACACCACCATGTAAACAACAAGGATGGTTATGTATCATTAACTCGAGTTTTTGTTTCTTTTATGAACTTCAGAAAAAAACAGTGCCTTTTGGTATAGAATAATAAAGAAGTATGTGTTACACAAATCAGACTAGAGGCTGATGAGATACTAGTCTCTGTTCTGTGAGCCCAACTGGTTCAACTCAACACTAACCCCACCATGGCATGTGAATTAAAAACAAGTCAAAAGTAAACGGGTGCATAAGGCATATAAAATACAAGTTTTGTCCTTCTGTTTGACTGTTGTGTCGGTTATTTGTTTTTGTAATAAAGTTGAAAGATTTTTAAAAGTCGCTGGTTTCACTGCACGTCATTAATAGCTTCAACCATGCAGATACAATGTTGAGCTCTTTTGTAACTTAAATGAAGCATTAACTTATGATGTACAAACCAGTATGCTTATGAATACTCATAAATGCTTTATAAATTATAATTAAATGGTGTGCTCATGAATGAATGGCAACATGTAGACTCAATGAGGCATTACACGCAGGCATACAGTATAGTACATGAGTTACTCAACAGATACATGTACTTTCAGGTATTGGAGGGGAAAGGTGTGACGCACTACATTAACCTGTGTTTGATTAATACCATTCCCAGTGGGAGCAGAAAATTACACCTGTATTCCACTGCTTTTTAACCCAGACATGAGAGGATATACAAAAAAATTGCACAGAGGTTAATTAAGCTGATGATGCCATACACAGACCARCCATTAAGCCCCCAAACATGGCTGMCACTGTGKGATRGGGGTCAGAGGTGTGTCAAGCTMTTCAWATGAATAACAMGCATATAGCCTACCTCTAGGATAATGTACATCAAGAGTAGTCAATTAGACAGGGGTAATTCACATCGATGGAGATGTTGTTGACGCACTGCAATACTGATTTCCGATGAGAGTCGTCTATCTGTGACAATATCCCAGATGACACTTTGAACTACTCCATTATTCTCTCTCTCTCTCTCTCTCTCTCTCTCTCTCTTATAAAATAATAGGCCCTTCCGAACAGCTCATAGAAATGTTGGAAATAGGTATATGGTCCAGATATTAATGAAAACACATCAATATCACAGCAGGGAGGGATATAGTATGCATGAGTGAAATAACCAATTCAGTGTGGCTATAGCACCTTCAGGCACCACAGGTTGAGCATTCGTTTGTCAAATATAACCATAAGTAGAGAGATGACAAGTACAACGTTTGCTTTTCAGGCCATCTTTGGTCATTTGCCTCAATGGGCATTTAATATACAGGCAATTCAAGTTGAGATGTGCTGCTCTGTTCTGGGCCAGCTGAAGCTTTTCTAGGTCCTTTTTTGCCATACCTGCCCATACACCTGGTCCATAGTCAAGATACGATAAAATCAGAGCTTACAGGACTTGTTGGGTTGCATATGATGTTAAAAAAGCAGAGCATCTCTTCAGCACAGACAAACCTCTCCCCATCTTTACAACAATTTAATCAATATGCCTTGACCATGACAGTTTACAATCTAAGGTAACACCAAGAAGTTTAGTCTCTTCTACTTGCTCTACAGCCACATTATTCATAAACAGATTCAGCTGAGGTCCAGTACCTAGAAAGCGATTTTGGTTTTAAATACTGTATGTTCAGGACAAGTTGATTCCTAATCACCCATTCTAAAACTTGCAACTATTTGTTTAGGGTTTTCACTAGCTGTGGGTGCTGACATGTATAGTATTGAATCATCTGTGTACATATAAACACAGGATTTGTTTAATGTTAATGGTAGATTATTGGTAAAAATAGAGAACAGTAAAGGGCCAAGACAGCTCCCTTGTGGAATACCACATTTTACATGTTTTACGATAGAGAAGCTTCCATTAAAGAAAACCCTCTGTGTTCTATTAGGTAGATATCATGGATAGAGAGCTATGGCAGATAATGTAAAAAAAACTAATAAAAAAAACTAGAACAAATGATAGTATCTTATTATCGATATCTTTCAGCCAATCATCAGTCATTTGTGTCAGTGCAGTACATGTTGAGTGTCCTTCCCTATAAGCATGCTGAAAGTCAGTTGTTAAATTGTTCACAGAGATAGCATTGTATCTGGTCAAACACAATATTTTCAATGAGTTTGCTAAGAACTGGCAGCAAGTTGATTGGTCGGCTGTTAAAGCCACAAAGGGAGCTTTACACATTTTTGGGTAGCGGAATGACTTTCATTATTAGGTATTTTATGCATGAATATGATGGTCACAGTGTGTTGTTGACATTTCATGCCTAAATTTGCCAACTTTGCCAATGAAATAGTCCTAAATAAAAGTGGCAATATCAAAAGGTTTTGTAATGAATGAGCCCTCAGATGCAATGAAAGATTAAGTTGAATTAGTCTTTCTGCCCATAACTTCATTTAAAGTACTCCAAAGCTTTTTTCATCATATTTTATATAATTTATAATCAAGAATAATCGAGCATTTCAGTAAGCATTTCTCTACGGCTGATAATTCTCGATTATCGGTGGTGACAGTGTTTCCTAGCCTCAGTGCAGTGGGCAGCTGAGAGGAGGTGCTATTATTCTCCATGGACTTTACAGTGTCCCAAACCTTTTTGGAATTAGTGCTGTAGGATGCACATTTCTGTTTGAAAAAGCTAACCTTTGCTTTTCTAACTGACTGTGTATATTGGTTCCTGACTTCCCTGAGAAGTTGCATGTCGCAGGGACTATTCGAAGCAAGTGCAGTGCGCCACAGGATGTTTTTGTGCTGGTCAAGGGCAGTCAAGTCTGGAGTGAACCAAGGGCTATATCTGTTCTTAGTTTTAAATTCTTTGAAAAGGACATGCTTATTTAAGATGGTGAGGAAGGAGGAGTAGGATAAAGGCTATAAGAACTGGTCATCTAGTGCGTTCGGAACAGAGAGTAAAAGGAGCAGACTTCTGGGCGTGGTAGGATAGATTCAGGGCATAATGCACAGACAAGGGCATGGTAGGGTGCGAGTACAGTGGAGGTAAACCTAGGCATTGAGTGATGATGAGAGACGCTGCATCTCTGGAAGCGCCAGTTAAGCTAGGTGCGGTCTCCGCATGTGTGGGGGGGGTGGGGCAAGGGAGCTAACCGAGCCATGTAGAGCGGGATTAGGGGCTACGCAGTAAAACAAAACAATGAGAGCTACCCTAAACAACAGTATACAAGGCATATTGACATTAGAGGGAGGCATAAAGCAATCACAGGTGTTGATTGGGAGGGCTAAGACAGCAACGGGTAAACAGCTAAGACAAAAACAACAGGTAAATGGCGATGAATGGGCAGAGAGGGTCAGTTAGCTACACACAGGACCTGAGTTCGAGGCTGGGGCCGACAGATTAACAAAATTAAGTACCGTGTTAATGAACAGTCCAGTAGGCATCAGCTGTGTAGCCGAGCGATCATAGGATCCAATAAGCAGCAACGGACGAAACAGGCTGTGCCCTGGGTCCTCACCGACATCAACGACGCAGAGGCCGGTTGAGAGCACATTGGCCAAAATACGTCAGCAGACCAGCCATGATGGATCGGCGGGGCTCCGTGTCGACAAAGGGTCCAGGCCAATTGGCAAGAGAGGTATTGTAGTTGGTGTACGTTTGCTAGCCAGGGGAATGGGCCTAGCTCGAGGCTAACTGGTTCTTGCTTCTGGACAAGGGCATTAGTCACGATAGCAGCTAGCTAGCTGCGATGATCCGGTGTAATGGTCCAGAGCTTGTGGCAGGAATCCGGTGATGTAGTGGGGGGTAAAGCAGTCCGATATGCTGGATAGAGCTATTATAGATGCTGGATAGAGCTATTAGATGGATAGAGCTATTATAACCTACCAGAGCATTTACAAACAGAACAGGAACTATATCTTTATTGATCATATCTTTACTAATGCTGCATAACTTTGTTCTAAAAATAGTTTGGATGGAGCAGAGAGGAGAGGCCCGTTCATTATAATGTCACATCAGTAGCACTTCACCTGTGATATACTCCCACAGCGTAATTATACCAGACAGCTAATGGAAATGTGTTTTCCCATCTAATGTCAGATCACTTCTCTTTTAATAATCCCAGCATTTAAACAACACCCCAGACTCTGACATTAGCCCTTAATCGAACATGTAACAGCAGTCATGGATATCTGGCTGGCTATTATATCTCACACACTGTTATTTATCTCTCACACTGGGGTGAGTGTCTACACAATTCCATATCAGGAGGGTCAGAGGTTATGGTCCATTGTCACGGGGTAATTAACATGCTCGGCACATTAAGTCGATTCTACTCTGTCTGGATGTAGAAACGTAAGTCTGTTTAACTCTGATTAGTATCACTAATTGACACACGGGCACACAAATAAGAGTATGATGTCTGATTGGTGATGACATCTGGTGAGATCTTTCTTTCTGTCTGAACTCTGTAATTGTTTCCAGGGACAAGAAAAACATTTCATATACTTGAAGAAACATTCAAAGTTCTTGAAATTTTCTGGATTGACTGACCTTCATGTCTTAAAGTAATGATGGACTGTCGTTTCTCTTTGCTCATTTGAGCTGTTCTTGCCATAATCTTCTGTATACCACCCCTATCTGGTCACAACACAACTGATCGGCTCAAATGCATTAAGAAGGAAAGAAATTCCACAAATTAACCTTTAACAAGGCACACTTGTTAATTGAAACGCATTCCAGGTGACTACCTCATGAATCTGGTTGAGAGAATGCCAAGAGTGTGCAAAGCTGTCATCAAGGCAAAGGGTGGCTACTTTGAAGAATATCAAATATAAAATATATTTTGATTTGTTTAACACTTTTTGGGTTATTACATGATTCCAAATGTGTTATTTCATAGTTTCCAGCTATTCCAGCTTCAACTTCGACTCATCTGCTCTTTCTATAATTCCGACCCAGTTTTTGGGCAGCCCAAGAGGAAACGCAGATGTTACAAAGGCAAGAGAGGGGGGATCCTGGTGAGATTAAGGCAAAGGGACAACCGGCCACCTCTTCCCTCCATTCTACTGGCCAGTCACTTGATAATAAGATAGATGATCTCCGATTGCGGATTTGCTATCAACAGGACATTCTCTGATTTTCTGAAACACGTCTTTCGGATAAGATACCTCCATGGCTGTTCAATTTGATTCACTGCGCAGACAGGACAGGGGAGTCGGGGAAATCGAGGGTAGAGGGGTTTGCCTCTTCATCAACAACAAATGGTGTGCTGACTCAAGCGCAGTGGAAGTGTCGACCCATTGTTCACCCATCTTGGAATAGTCAAATGCCCGACCCTTTCACCTGCCACGGTTTTCAGCTGTGACTGTTCTATACATTCCAACTCAAGACAAGAAAAATAACAAGCTGGCACTTAACAAACTGCATGAGGCTAAAGCCAAGTAGGAAAACTTACATCCAGAGGCTGCTTTTCTGATTGCCTACGATATTAATTCCACGTCATTAAGACACGTAATGCCCAACTGCCGTCAACACGTCTCTCTCGCCACTAGGGGTGATAAAGTCCTAGACCACTGTTATTCCACCCACGAGCAAGCATACGCTGTACTCCTGCTTCCTATTTACAAGCAGAAGCTCAAACAGGAATTACCCATGATTCACTCCATTGAGAAATTGTCTCCAGAATGAGAGATTATGCTACAGAACTGCTTTGCTAGCGCTGTTTCGGTACTCCGCTGATGACATCGACAGACAACAAGCTAACCTACTCCCTCACCGGCTTCATTAGGAAATGCATTGGCGACGTTGTCCCCACAGTTAAGGTTTGCTGCTTCCCCAATCAAAATCCCTGGATTACCACTGAAGTTGGTGCTAAACTAAAGGATAGGGCTACCGCACACAGGGCTATCGCAGACAACCCTGAGGCTACAGCTGAGGACAGGAACTAGTACAAAAGTCCCGCTATGACCTCCACAGCGAGCAAAAGCACAATATAGGAATAAGGTGTAACCATATTACACAGGCTCCGCCGCCCACCGCATATGGCAAGGGCAGTCCATTATGGATTACAAAGGACGACACAGCTGTGATCTGCCCAACGATGCCTCTCTACCAGATGAACTCAAATCATTTTATGCACGCTTTGATAATAACAACATCATGACGGTTGTGAGGGCCGCCACCAACTAAGAAGATTGGGTGATCTCACTCTTAGAGGCCGACATGAGTCTTTAATCAGGGCAATACCCGCAAGGCCGCGGGGCACGATTGTATTCCAGGGGCAAGATTGTATTCTCAGAACATGCGCAGAACAGCTGGCAGTTATATTCACAGTAAATTTCAACCTCTCCTTTTCCCAGTCTGTAATCCCTACATGTTTTAAGATGACCACCATCATTGCTGTTCCCAAGAAATCTAAGGCTTCATGCCACAATGGCTACCACCCTTTAGCACTCACATCTGTAATCATGAAGTGCTTTGAGAGGCTGGTTATGGCACACATCCACTCCATCATCCCAGACACCCTAGACCCACTCTAATTTGCATACCACCCCAACAGATCCATAGACAATAAGAGGAATACCTATGTGAGAATGCTGTTCATTGACTACAGCTCAGTATTCAGCACCATTGTCCCCTCCATGCTCGACACAAAGCATAGCACCCTGAACACCTCCTTCGGCAACTGGATCCTGGACTTCCTGACGGGCCGACCCCAGGTGGTGAGGGTAGGCAAGATTACCACCACCATGTTGACCCTCAACACAGGGGCCCCACAGAGGTGTGTGCTTAGTCCCCTCCTGTCCTTCCTGTTCACCCACAACAGTGTGGCCACCAATGACTCCAACAATATCATCAAGTTTTCTGAAGGCACGACGGTGGTAGGCCTGATCACCGGCGACGATGAGACAGCCTACAGGGAGGAAGTCAGTGACCTGGCATTGTAGGGACGGAACAACAACCTCTCTCTCAACGTCAGTAAGACCAAGGAGCTGATCGCGGACTACAGGAAACGGGAGGGCGAGCACTCCCCCATCCACATTGACCGGGCTGCAGTGGAGCGGGACGAGAGCTTCAAATTCCTTGATGTCCAAATCACTAAGAACTTAAGATGGTCCACACACACGCACACGGCCGTGAAGAAGGCGCAACAGGGCCTATTCCCCCTCAGGAGGATGAATAGGTTTGGCATGGGACCTCAAATCCTCAAAAAGGTTTCCAGCTGTATCACTGCTTGGTATGGCAATAACACCGACCTCTATCGCATGACGCTACAAAGGGTAGTGCGGACAGGTAAGTATATCACTGGGGCCGAGCTCCCTGCCATCCAGGAACTCTATATCAGGCGGTGTGAAAGGAAGGCCCGGAAAATTGTTAAAGACTCCAACCACCCAAGCCATAAACTGTTCTCTCTGCTTCTGCATGGCAAGTGGTACCAGTGCATCAAGCCTGACACTAACAGGATCATGAATAGCTTCTATCCCCATGCCATAAGTCTGCTAAATAACCAACTGAATAGCTTACAAAATGGCTACAGACTTTTGATCTTTGTATTTTAGTCTTATTTTTGCACTCGAACTATGCACACTCACAAGGCCCTACACACTACGCACACTGAAACTCACTGATACTCACACATACAAACACTCATTCCATAATTTGCACATACATTTATAATACTGACTCTACATACACCCACTCACATACAATTATCATATATACTCCTGCTACTCTGTTTATCATATATCCTGATGCCTTGTCACCGTACCCTTATACATATCAATCCAGTATCCCTGCACATTTACAATGTGCTGACCCTGTATATTGTATACTTAGTTACTTTATCATGTTCTTCTTATTTCTTATTTTTATATCTCATGTTTTCTCATGTTTTTGTTCTACCTTGTTATTTTTTGTATTACATTGTTATTGATAACTGCATTGTTGGGTTAGAGCTTGGAAGACAGGCATTTCACTGTACTTGCGCATGTAACATTCAAAAATGTCACATGTGAAGTGTTCCAAAAACACGTTTTCACATGATTTCACATGTTTTTTTCCATAAGGGGGATGAATTTCTTGCAACCTGAAATTCTTGCTACGCCACCAGGTGAGTGGCCATTAAAACTTTTAAAAACTTCAAATGTGACATTTCACATGTGAAATCTTGTGATTTTTGCCTAGAATCAAGTCAATAATTGTGTGATTATCTGACAACACCAATGAAAAAGTAGCAGGAAAAGTCGGAGGAAACTGCGTTCAACTGACGTCAGCTTACAGGCACATGGCCTGCCACAAGGACTAGCAAGAGCACAATATGCCAAACCCCCCCCTAAACTGGACGGCACAATTGTGTGCCATCCTACAGAGCTTCCGGTCAGCTGTGACCCAGGCTGTAGTGGCACCTCAGCACTGTGCCACTCGGATAGTACCACTAAGGGTACATGTGCAGATAATCTAGTATAAAGGTCCATTTTCTACCCAATATATTCGATATAAGGTACAATTATTTCTGCACTTTGAAATGTAGGTGGGGGCAATGTACTGGTGGGGCTCATTAGCATTTTTGTCTAAAACATGTTTGTGCCATCTATCAGTGGAAATGTTGTACCAGTTTAACGGGTGTATCGTTATGTTGATGAAAGTTGAGCACATCTTTTGACAGTTCTTCAATTGGTGTAAGTACTTGGTGACAATCCAGAGTTGCACTGTTAAGAATTTACTATGCATTTTCCTGTAGATTAATGGCAGCTGGTACACACAAATGTAATGTTTAGTTTTCAATAACTTATTTTCTAATAGTTACAAGTGTGTTATTGTAGAATTCACAGTAATTTACTGTAGCTACACTGACCTGATGGTGTAGCCGAGAAGTGGTTATTACAATGACATGGTAACTATCTATAAATGAAATATTGTATGGGTCTTTGGTATCACATGCACTTATGTCAGCCTTTAACAAGGCTGGAGAACTAACCATGTTCAAGCTTAATGTTCATGAACAGAATACAACAGAGCAGATTAACTGGGACAAAATTCCCTCTCATGGGAGACCAAAAAGAGACAGCTGAATGCCACTTTAATAAGCCACACCTGCAATCTTCTGATGGGCTGTTGCTGGTACTCTGTAATTCCCAAGGTATTTTGAACTCTACCGCGGGTAGATTTTTTAGGAATAGTTTTTCATATGTGTGTTTTTGCATGTACATTGAGTGATTGTGTGATTAAATGTTATGCTACACAAAGATAAATAATTGTTTTCTAAACTAATCCAATCATTGAATTCCTGCACCCGTTACTGAAATGGTTGTTCCAAATCAAAGAAAATCGTATTGGTCACATACACATGGTTAGCAGATGTTAATGTGAGTGTAGCGAAATGCATGTGCTTCTAGTTCCGACAATGCAGTAATATCTAACAAGAAATCTAACAAATTCACAACAACTATCTTATACACACAAATGTAAGGGATGAATATGAATATGTACATATAAATATATGGATGAGCGATGGCCGTGCGGCATAGGCAAGATGCAGTAGATGGCATGGAGCAGGATATACATTTGAGATGAGTGATGTAGGATATGTAAACATTATTAAAGTGGCGTTGTTTAAAGTGACTAATGACAGGCATAGGCAATATGCAGTAGATGGTGTAGAACAGTATTTACATATGAGTTGAGTAATGTAGTATATGTAAACATGAATAAAGTGGCGTTATTTAAGGTGACTAGTGATACCTTTATCAAGTTCGTTTATTAAAGTGGCCAGAGATTTGAGTCAGTATGTTGACAGCAGCCTCTCGATGTTAGTGATGGCTGTTTAACAGTCTGATGGCCTTGTAATAGAAGCTGTTTTTCAGTCTCTCGGTCCCCGCTTTGATGCACCTGTACTGACCTCGCCTTCTGGATGATAGTGGGGTGAACAGGCAGTGGTTCGGGTGGTTGTTGTCCTTGATGATCTTTTTGGCCTTCATATATAGCTTATGATATATATAATGATAATATTCACCTAGGAACTCACTTCATGAAGGCCACAGGCTTGAAAATGAATGAATTCAACAATGTCTTTGTCACTAGCTGTCACGCCCTGACCTTAGAGATCCTTTTTATGTCTCTATTTTGGTTTGGTCAGGGCGTGAGTTGGGGTGGGCATTCTATGTTTTGTGTTCTATCTTTTTTATTTCTGTGTGTTTGGCCGGGTGTGGTTCTCAATCAGAGGCAGCTGTCTATTGTCTCTGATTGAGAACCATACTTAGGTAGCCTTGTGTTTTGTGGGTAGTTGTTTTCTGTCTTTGTGTCTGTACCAGACAGGACTGTTTCGTTCATTCTCTTTGTTATTTTGTTTAGTGTTCTGTTTTAATAAATGAACATGAACACTTACCACGCTGCGCTTTGGTCCGATGATTCCTCATCTTCAGACGACGAACGTTACACTAGCAAACACAGTCATGGGTGGTAACTCTACAATTAAATTCGAAAAGGCACACTGGGAAACTATTGGAGGCATGGCTTAGTTGGGGTGTTAAATTTATGTATGCCTTACAAAAAAACAGCCTTTGTATTGCTCATATGAAGGTAGTGCATCAACTATATAAGTTTCTTAACTTTTTAGGTAAACGATTTCCTTAAAATGTTTGAGTAGCCAGAACTTTTTCGGTTTTACAGTGTACTAGTGATTGGACGATTGATACCGGAGCTCCAATGCTCCAATGTAGTTTTCTGAGTCGACACAATGTACCGATGCTCATTTCAAAAGTATCATTATTACGTGATCAATGACGTTCAAACCTCATTTGATCATGTGGTTTTTCAAACCGTGTGTTGAAAAAATGCAAGATCCGATTCCCAGTTGGTTTCAAACACCGACCTCTACTTGACACTGTAATTACAATGTATAGTTAGGACTTTTTTATGCAGTCATCTGAATTGTAGCTACTCCTACTACTGCTACTACTAATATTACTACTACTACTACTACTACTACAGGGTCTTGGGGACCAGAACACTCACAGACGACAGGGAAAGGTGTCGGATCCTGGTGAATTATTTAGAAAAATAGTTGTGACACCACACTTACTGCACATTATTGTTCAAACAACTTGTTTTATTTAGTAAAGTATAAGCTTCTATCCTAAATATTGACATGGATTCACAGTTCATTTATAGCAAAAAAACTGGGGATTGGGATTCACAGCAAAAAAGGGACACATCACGGAAGTTGAAAAACCTGTAACAGATAGTAGGCTACTAAGACCAACGATTATCCACTGCGTCTCGGAGATTTGATATATTGTGTAATAAACTTCTTTATGAGGCGCTGCTGCGCCTTCTTCACCACGCTGTCTGTGTGGGTGGACCATTTCAGTTTGTCCGTGATGTGTACGCCGAGGAACTTAAAACTTTCCACCCTCTCCACTACTGTCCCGTCGATGTGGATAGGGGGCCGCTCCCTCTGCTGTTTCCTGAAGTCCACGATCATCTTGTTTGTTTTGTTGACATTGAGTGTTGAGGTTATTTTCCTGGCACCACACTTCGAGGGCCCTCACCTCCTCCCTGTAGGCCGTTTCGTCGTTGTTGGTAATCAAGCCTACCACTGTAGTATCGTCTGCAAACTTGATGATTGAGTTGGAGGCGGGCATGGCCACGCAGTCATGGGTGAACAGGGAGTACAGGAGAGGGCTGAGAACGCACCCTTGTGGGGCCCCAGTGTTGAGGATCAGTGGGGTGGAGATGTTGTTACCTACCCTCACCACCTGGGGGCGGCCCGTCAGGAAGTCCAGGACCCGGTTGCACAGGGTCTCGAGCTTAATGACGAGTTTGGAGGGTACTATGGTGTTAAATGCTGAGCTGTAGTCAATGAACAGCATTCTTACATAGGTATTCCTCTTGTCCAGATGGGTTAGGGCAGTGTGCAGTGTGCAGTGTGATTGCGATTGCGTCGTCTGTGGACCTATTGGGGCGGTAAGCAAATTGGAGTGGGTCTAGGGTGTCAGGTGGGGTGGAGGGGATATTGGGAACGGGAACAATGGTGGCCCTCCTGAAGCATGTGGGAACAGCAGACTGGGATAAGGATGGATTGAATATGTCCGTAAACACACCCGCCAGCTGGTCTGCACATACTCTGAGGACGCGGCTGGGGAAGCCGTCTGGGCCTGCAGCCTTGCRAGGGTTAACACGTTTAAATGTTTTACTCACGTTGGCTGCAGTGAAGGAGAGCCCGCAGGTTTTGGTAGCTGGCCGTGTCAGTGGCATTGTATTGTCCTCAAAGCGAGCAAAGAAGTTGTTTAGTTTGTCTAGGAGCAAGACATCGTGGTCCGCGACGGGGCTGGTTTTTCTTTTGTAGTCCATGATTGACTGTAGACCCTGCCACATACTGAGGCAGGGTCTGAGCCGTTGAATTGCGACTCTACTTTGTCTCTATACTGACGCTTAACTTGATTGATTGCGTTGCGGAGGGAATAGTTACACTGTTTGTATTCGGTCTTGTTTCCGGTCACCTTGCCCTGATTAAAAGCAGTGGTTCGCGCTGCCATCAATCCACGGTTTCTGGTTGGGGAATGTTTTAATAGACGCTGTAGGTACAACATCACCGATGCACTTGCTAATAAACTCGCTCACCGAATCAGCGTATTCATCAATGTTGTTGTTCGACGCTATGCGGAACATATCCCAGTCCACGTGATCGAAGCAATCTTGAAGTTTGGAATCCGATTGGTCAGACCAGCGTTGAACAGACCTGAACACGGGAGCTTCCTGTTTTAGTTTCTGTCTATAGGCTGGAAGCAACAAAATGGAGTCGTGGTCAGATTTTCGGAAAGGAGGCCGGGGGAGGACTGTATATGCGTCGCGGAAGTTAGAATAACAATGATCCAGGGTTTTGCCAGCCCGGGCCGCGCAATCGATATGCTAATAAAATTTAGGGAGCCTTGTTTTCAGATTAGCCTTGTTAAAATCCCCAGCTACAATAAATGCAGCCTCAGGATATGTGGTTTCCAGTTTACATAGAGTCAAATAAAGTTTGTTCAGGGCCGTCGATGTGTCTGCTTGGGGGGGAATATACACGACTGTGATTATGATCGAAGAGAATTCTCTTGGTAGATAATGCGGTCGGCATTTGATTGTGAGCAATTCTAAGTCAGGTGAACAAAAGGACTTGAGTTCCTGTATGTTGTTATGATCACACCACGTCTCGTTAACCATAAGGCATACACCCCTGCCCTTCTTCTTACCAGAGAGATGCTTGTTTCTTTCGGCGCGATGCGTGAAGAAACCAGGTGGCTGTACCGACTCCGATAGCGTGTCTCGAGTGAGCCATGTTTCCGTGAAACAAAGAACGTTACAGTCTCTGATGTCTCTCTGGAAGGCAACCCTTGCTCGGATTTCGTCTACCTTGTTGTCAAGAGACTGGACATTGGCGAGTAGTATGCTCGGGAGCGGTGCGCGATGTGCCCGTCTACGGAGCATGACCAGAAGACCGCTCCGTCTGCCGCTTCTGCGGCGCCGTTGTTTGGGTCGCCGACTGGGATCTGATCCATTGTCCTGGGTGGTGGGCCAAGCAGAGGATCCGCTTCGGGAAAGTCGTATTCCTGGTCGTAATGTTGGTGAGTTGACGTTGCTCTTATATCCAATAGTGCCTCCCGACTGTATGTAATAAAACCTAAGATTTCCTGGGGTAACAATGTAAGAAATACATAAAAAAACAAAATACTAGTTTCCTAGGAACGCGAAGCGAGGCGGCCATCTCTGTCGGCGCCGGATGTATGTGTATGTGCACTCAGTGTATAGCTGCCATAGTATGCATGTTATCAACAGAAGAGTCAGTGAAAGCGATAGGTTACTGGCATGTATTGCTAGTGGCAGTAAGTTGCCTGTAAATTACTGTAAACATTTTGTCAGTAACTTATTTTTAATTTTACAATAACTTACTGACAAATGGTTTCCAGTTAAGAATTTACTAATTCACACTAACTTCTGGCAACAAGTTGCCATGAAATTACTGGAACATCTTTAAAGTACAGCTCACCATTGACACATCCTCTTAAAACATTTGCAGACCAGACGGCAATAAAGGAGACGCTCAACTTATATTGGCATAACCATCAAACACTTAAACTGCTACAACACTTGCTCTGACAATTGGCACAAATACACATATAATTGACCACGCCCCAAATATGCTAATATCCCCACCAGTAAATCGCCCCCACCTACCAAAGCGCAGCGATGATCGTACCTTATATTCAAAATATTGGGTGGAAAATTATCCCATTATACCTACAAGGTACCAAACTATAGCATGTGCGTTTTCTGAATAGGAAGTCCGGGGCAGGAGTGGAACAGCTGCCTAATGGTGGCTATTCAGTAGTGATGTGGAAATTAAGCTTCCTTATGCATTGAGCATTTCCAGCCAATTGTGTCGAAAATAGGTTCATTACTCAAGGCTTTAATCAACACATTGTACACTAGTGGCACCTGCTGGTCAAAACAATTTAGAGCAACCAAATTATTATAAATGACATCATACACACCATAGTCCACGTGATCAAAACAGTCTTTGAGCATAGATTCTGATTGGTCAGACCTGCGTTGTACAGATCTGACCACCGGAACTTCCCTAATGAGTCTTTGTTTATAGGCGGGGAGGAGCAAAATGGAGTTGTAGCAGTGGTCAAGAGTGAAATTTCCACGAGTTGGACAGTCAATGTGTTGATAGTAATTTGGGAGCACGGATATCAAATTACTTTTGTTAAAGTCCCCCGTGACAATTAACTCTGCATCCGGGTACGCAGTCTCCAGTTTGTTTAGGGTCCAATGAAGATTTTTGGTGTCGACTTCGGGCGGGATTTAAACAGCCATGGCAATAAGGCCTGAGAACTCTCTTGGAAGGTAAAAAAGAGCAGCATTTGATGATCAAGTATTCCAAGTCGAGAGAGCACAAGCTCGAAGTTCCTGTACGCTTCCCCCATCGCACCACTTGTAATTGGTCATGAAGCTGACACCACCACCTTTGTTCTTGCCAGAGAGAGTCCGCTTCCTATCTGCTCGATGAACTGTAAAACCCGCTGGTTGTATATATTCCATTTGCATGTCGGAGGAAAGCCAAGTCTCAGCAAAACCGAGAGTGTTGCAGAATCTGACCTCCCTCTGTAAGGAGTACCTTGCTCTGAGCTCGCCAATTTCATTCACTAATAATTGAACATTGGCCTCCAGTAGTATGTTCGGTAATGGAGGATGGGTTGCCCGGCATCTCAAACTCACTAAGACCCCGTCACATCTGCCTCTCAGTCAGCGTCTTCCTTTCCTTCTCTCTGGTAGGACTCCCAGGCTGCCCGGCGCCTCACCTAAGAGGCTAGACTTTTGTTACGCCGCAGTGTGTACCCAGCAATTCATATTAAAATAGTTCTACCTGGGTGTATGAAGTAATACACGAAACAGAGTAAGACAATTCAAGACTCTAACACTAGAAAAAATGCCAATTTATTCAAAATAAAAACAAAGATACCTTATTTGCATAAGTATTCAGACCCTTTGCTATGAGACTTGAAATTGAGCTCAGGTGCATCTTGTTATCATTTATCATCCTTGCAATGTTTCTACAACTTGATTGGAGTCAACCTGCGGTAAATTCAATTGATTACATGATTTGGAAAGGCACACACCTGTCTATATAAGGTCCCACAGTTGACAGTACATGTCAGAGCAAAAACCAAGCCATGGGTCGAAGGAATTGTCCATAGAGCTCCGAGACAGGATTGTGTCGAGGCACAAACCTGGGGGAAAAAATGTATGAGGCATTAAAGGTCCCCAAGAACAGTGGCCACCATTATTCTTAAATGAAAGAAGTTAAGAACCACCAAGACTCTTCCTAGAGCTGGCCGCCTGGCCAAACTGAGCAATTGGGGGAGAAGGGCCTTGGTCAGGGAGGTGACCAAAACCCGATGGTCACTCTGACAGAGCTCTAGAGTTTCTCTGTGGAGAAAGGAGAACCTTCCAGAAGGAAAACCATCTCTGCAGCACTCCACCAATCAGGCCTTTATGGTAGATTGGCCAGACGGAAGCCACTACTCAGTAAAAGGCACATGACAGCCCACTTGGAGTTTGCCAAAAGGCACCTAAAGACTCTCAGATCATGAGAAACAAGATGCTCTGGACTGATGGAACCAAGATTGAACTCTTTGACCTGAATGCTAAGCATCACGTCTGTAGGAAACCTGGCACATCCCTACGGTGAAGCATGGAAGTGGCAGCGTCACGCTGTGGGGATGTTTTTCAGCAACAGGGACAGGGAGACTAGTCAGGATCGAGGGAAAGTAGAACAGAGCAAAGTACAGAGAGATCATTGGTGAAAACCTGCTCCAGAGTGCTCAGCACCTCAGACTGGGGCGAAGGTTCACCTTCCAACAGGACAAACGACCCTAAGCACACAGCCAAGACAATGCAGGAGTGGCTTCTGGACAAGTGTCTGAATGTCCTTGAGTGGCCCAGCCAGAGGCTGGACTTGAACACGATCAAATATCTCTGGAGAGACCTGAAAATAACCTGACAGAGCTGGAGAGGATCTGCAGAGAAGAATGGGAGAAACTTCCCAAATACAGGTGTACCAAGCGTGTAGCGTCATACCGAAGAAGACTCGAGGCTGTAGTTGCTGCCAAAGGTGCTTCAACAAAGTACTGAGTAAAGGGTCTGAATACTTATGTAAATGTTATATTTCAGTTTTTATTTGTAATAATTAGCAAAAATTTACAAAAACCTGTTTTTGCTTTGTCATTGTGGGGTAATGTGTGTAGATTGGCGAGGGGGAAAAAACAATTGAATCAATTTTAGAATAAGGCTGTAACGTAACAAAAAAACAATTGAACAACATTTTCCTGTATTACCAAATGAGGAGAGTTACAAACTACACACCAGTCAGAGTTATACTTAAACTTCATCTTTAATGAGCTTTAAGCTTTAGCCTTTGACTTTCAACAATTCACTATCTATAATGAATTTTGAGAGTCCCAACATAATGGCAACTGAGATCTTTTATAGCAAAGATCCACCCCCCTAGTCGACATGACAAACCACAGATAATAGGAACTGTTCACAAAGAAAGACTTTTACKTGAGAGAGGAGYATCCSATAGCCAGATAGCATTCGCTATAAATTWTCGTTCAGTTTGGTCTCTAAGACGAGGTTCTAATCTCGTTCCTGGTACTTCATAGTACAAAAACACCAACTCATCCAATGGMATATATCAATTGTCAACTCTAGATACTCCCATCTCAAGTAAACCCCCTCTTGACCCCACTCCTGGACAAGCTCACTGAGGGGAGTGAGCCTCTAGGTCATACACTATCTCAAGATAAGTGCAACATCAGAGGGGACATACGATGGTTCCAGACACTGCCATACACCTCCCGCAATGGGAAAAGGAGGGAGTGACTGGCGCACAGACATTGTGGAGACAAGTAATTGGTTCCCCATTAATCACGCCATCCCTTCACATGGTTTAAGAATAGGTAAAGACACATTCACATATGAAGACAATGTTCCATTCTGTCCTCTTCCCTTTCTGATATTCTGCATAGCACCAGGGACATGTGAAAGACAAGCCTGACCTCTCCCCTCTCTGGGCCCCAAGTGACTGAGCCCTAGCTGAGAAGAGAAAAGTGCAGCTGCCAACACTATAGCCCAAAGGGATACATTCTAATGACAGGTATCTCACACAAGCATATTATGTGAATAAAACATCTTATCTATGTTACCCAACTAATTCTGATTCATCCGCCACATCTGTTCGCATTCATTAATTTGCATTTGCAGTTTTGTCAGTATTCTAAGCCAAAATTCAATATTTTTGTTTGCATGCATGAATAACTAGGCTACTACTTTTAGCATTTAGTTTGCATTATTTTGGTAATACAGGTCCCCTGTGGATCAGTTGGTAGAACATGGTGATTGCAATGCCAGGGTAGTGGGTTTGATTCCCACGGGGAACCAGTATGGGGAAAAAGTATGAAAATGTATGCACTCACTACTGTAAGATGCTCTGGATAAGAGTGTCTGCTAAATGAGTAAAATGTGTGTATGGCTGCATTCACAAAATAAAATGTATGTCAATTATGCCTTTTAAAGTAAAATATTCTCAATGACATTTAACACCTGGGTTTTCACATAGCCCCCTACAAAGGCCAGTGTGGCCCAAGAGGCTATGTTGAGAGGGCGTTCAATCGGAGGGGCTGAAATTGAAACCGTCAGGGTGATGGTAATGTTGGTTTGTATGCTTGACAGATTGCCCAGACACTCCCTATATTGATGGGGGGAAACTAGGGCATTCCTTATCACTGTTTCTACAATGTTTTCTTTTTCCAAAGTCGTTTTTCTCATTCTGAAGGTTTTATTTCTGTCTGGATGCCTCCACTCTCTATTTATATAACCGGTGAGGCATGCTGGTGGCATCACTGTTTGGCTAAAGGAGAGAGAGACATTGATTAAACTGTCCCAATAAAAAGGCCACAGCAATTTTGTGTTTTGAAAATAATAAACATATAGTTTATTTTTATAGTTATATATTATAGTTTTATAGTTTTTATATAGTGAGTAATCTCATCTTCCTCACTGACCAGCCAAATGCATGGCGCTCAGCAGTCTGCTCTCACTACCCATGCATAAAGAAAGAGGGAATCTGTAATGGGTGGAAGCTGAAAATCAAAGAGACAGACTAACCTAGGATAGGATAAAGTAATCCTTCTAACCCCCCTTAAAGAGTTAGATGCACTATTGTAAAGTGGTTGTTCCACTGGATATCATAAGGTGAATGCACCAATTTGTAAGTCGCTCTGGATAAGAGCGTCTGCTAAATGACTTAAATGTAAATGTAAATGTAGTTTGAATATCATGAAAAATATTCAAATCAAATCAAATATATTTATATAGCCCTTCTTACATCAGCTGATATCTCAAAGTGCTGTACAGAAACCCAGCCTAAACCTCCAAACAGCAAGCATGCAGGTGTAGAAGCACGGTGGCTGGAAAACTCCCTAGAAAGGCCAAAACCTATGAAGAAACCTAGAGAGGAACCAGGCTATGAGTGTGGGCCAGTCCTCTTCTGGCTGTGCAGGGTGGAGATTATAACAGAACATGGCCAAGATGTTAAAATGTTCATAAATTACCAGCATGGTCAATAATAATAATCACAGTAGTTGTCGAGGGTGCAGCAAGTCAGCACCTCAGGAGTAAATGTCAGTTGGATTTTCATAGCCGATCATTAAGGTATCTCTACCGCTCCTGCAGTCTCTAGAGAGTTGAAAACAGCAGGTCTGGGACAGGTAGCACGTCCGGTGAACAGGTCATGGTTCCATGCCGCCGGCAGAACAGTTGAAACTGGAGCAGCAGCACGGCCAGGTGGACTGGGGACAGCAAGGAGTCATCATGCCAGGTAGTCCTGAGGCATGGTCCTAGGGCTCAGGTCCTCCAAGAGAGAGAAAGAAAGAGAGAATTAGAGAGAGCATACTTAAACACAGGACACCGGATAAGACAACCACCAACTTACCATCCTGAGACAAGGCCGAGTATAGCCCACAAAGATCTCCACCACGGCACAACCCGTGGTAAAAGATGCATGCTTTTGCTAGTAGAGTTTTTTTTTAAATTTGCAAAGGAGAAAATCCATATTCTGTCCTTTATGATCCAGTATTTACAGGTTTCTCTCTGCATAAAGAAATGTACTTTGGACCCAGCAGCTTGCCATAGTTTGGTCACAAACAAGGAAGTATATTACATTGAAAATTCAGAGCAACAAATTAGTGAATGTAATGCATTTAAACACTGTATTTCTAGTTTATTTTACATAAAACTATTTGGATGCATACAATGCAGTCCAGTAGAAACTGATACAATGAAATGGACTATTATGGGTTAAGGACATTGCGCGAGAACTTCTGTCAATGCAGGTATGCTAGCTAGCTAACTTGCTAGTTTAGCTGAACAGTGATGGGTGAAAATGCACTCCCCTCACTGGCTAGGTATCTAAAACGCTGGAGGAGTTTGATGTGGAGGAGAGGCCCTCCAGGGTTCTAGAGAAAAAGTGCCCTAACCTGAGAGTCATCCAGTCTGCAGTGAAGGCCCTTCATGCACAACAACATAGTAAACACACACAGGCTGAATGACGTTATATTATAGTTATCTATATTAATATAACCTTTCAAATGTATTAATGTACACCACATGACCAAAAGTATGTGGACACCTGGTCTCATTCCAAAATCATGGGCATAAATATGGAGTTGGTCCCCCCTTTGCTGCTATAACAGCCTCCACTTTTCTGGGAAGGCTTTCCACTAGATGTTGGAACATTGTTGCGTGGACTTGTTTCCATTCAGCCACAAGAGCATTAGTGAGTTGAGGTCAGGGCTCTGTGCAGGCCAGTCAAGTTCTTCCAGACCGATCTCAACAAACCATTTCTGTATGGACCTCACTTTGAGCACGGGGGCATTGTCATGCTGAAACAGGAAAGGACCTTCCCGAAACTGTTGCCACAAAGTTGGAAGCGAAGAATCGTCTAGAATGTCATTGTATGCTGTAGCGTTAAGATTTACCTTCACTGGAACTAAGGGGCCTAGGCCGAACCATGAAACACAGCCCCAGACCATTATTCCTCCTCCACCAAACTTTACAGTTGGCACTATGCATTCGGGCAGGTAGCGTTTCTCCTGGCATCCGCCAAACCCATATTGGTCCGTCGGACTGCCAGATGGTGAAGCGTGATTCATCACTCCAGAGAGCGCATTTCCACTGCTTCAGAGTCCAATGGCGGCGAGCTTTACACCACTCCACCCGATGCTTGACATTGCACATGGTAATCTTTGGCATGTGCGGCTGCTCGGCCATGGAAACCCATTTCATGAAGGTCCCGACGAACAGTTTTTCTGCTGATGTTACTTCCAGAGGCAGTTTGGAACTGAGTGTTGGAACAGACGATGTTTATCCTTGTGGTATTCTTTTCATGAATTACTATGTCACCTGTCGCCATACAGAGCATGCATACAGTACAGTATGTGCTATTAAAATGCAAGCATAATGGGATATTCCTTCTCTCAAACTCTGCACATAGTGGATGGTCTGGGGATGCACTATGAGAAACTGTGTATCTGTAGTTGGGGCAGACCCAAACTCCTTACCCAGGATAATCCCTATGTGCTGGGGATACGAGACACAAACTGCCCAGGTACTTGACAATGGCTTCCTAGTAGAGATGTTCTTGTTTAGCAGTTAATCTAGTACTCATGATGCATTTTGTGCTGGCAGGAGTTTTAGAAGCGGTTATCCAAAGCCAAGCAAATTGTAGTCGTTGGAAACGGAGGGATTGCCTTGAAACTAGTGTGAGTATATCGACATTCTGCCATTCTTTTGTCTGAATTGGTCTTGTTCTAAAATCTCAAATGTGTATATATTATAGTTAAATGTACTGTATATTTTGTGTTCAGGTATGAGGTGGGAGGTTGTGAGGTGATCTGGGCAGTGAAAGACAAGGCTATAGGAAACACCTTCTTTGACGCGGGAGCCAACCAGTTCCTCATCCCCCCTGGACACAGACAAACCAGAGAGCTGCTACCTGTAAGAGGGCTCGCTACACCATAGAGGGGCCTGCAGCTACGCAGGGCCTTGCTGTACAGTAGGTGGCGACAGACAAGGCCAGAGTAGAGGGTTGGAAGAGCCAAGCAGTGCCCTGGGACCTTACTGGCATGAAGGCATCAGTTTGAGAGGAGCAGAGGTGGTAAGTGTGCCTCTTTGTGTTCACAATTATAGAATACAACATTAATATTATATTGTTTTAGTAAAGCAATTTTATTAGTTTATAGATGGTTTATAAATCTGTTATAAAAACACATTGGTTGAAATGTATCCATCCAGAGATGGGAATTTGTCTGGAACGAGGAAAGAAAGGTCAGCCTGGAGTAGTAATTCATAGTAACCTAAGTTGTTTTAACTCTTGTTGTGGCCAGGTGTCTCACAGGGTGTCAGTGGAGCACCAGTCTGAGGTGAAACAGATCTACTCTCACCAGGACTTCCTGCTGTCACCACTTGCCTCACAGACAGTAGACACTGGTGAGAGGAACCTATGACAGTGGAACATACCAGTGTGAAAGAGATGGAAATAAGTGACTGAATATGATGTGCTGAAAATGTGTTAATTTCCATTAATTAAATATACTGAACAAAAATATGAATGCAACAATTTCAAAGATTTTACTGAGTTACAGGTCATATAAGAAAATCAGTAAATTGAAATAAAATCATTAGGCCCTAGTCTACTGATTTCACATATGATTGCAGATATTGTCACGCCCGTGTGTAGAGACGGACCAAGGCGCAGCGTGATCTGGGTTCCACATCTTTTATTAGAAATAAGTGAACCACACAACAAAACAATAAAGACTAAAACGAAACGTGACGACAATGGAGTGCTAACATGCAACTACACATAAACAATATCCCACAAAACACAGGTGGAAAAATGCTACTTAAATATGATCCCCAATTAGAGACAACGACAGCCAGCTGCCTCTAATTGGGAATCATACCAAACACCAACATAGAAAACAAAACTAGAACCCCACATAGAAAATATAAACTAGACTAGCCCCCAGTCACGCCCTGATCTACTCTACCATAGAAAATAAGGGCTCTCTATGGTCAGGACTTGACAGATATGCATCTTTTGGCCACAGATACCTTAAAAAAAGGTAGGGGTGTGGATCAGAACCACATCCTTAGCATAGAGTTGATCAGGCTATTGATTGTGGCCTGTGGAATGTTATGTCCCACTCCTCTTCAATGGCTGTGCGAAGTTGTTGGATATTGGCGGGAACTGGAACACGCTGTCGTACACGACGATCCAGAGAATCTCAAACATACACAATGGGTGACATGTCTGGTGAGTATGTAGGCCATGGAAGAACTGAGACATTTTCAGCTTCCAGGAATTGTGTACAGATCCTTGCGACATGGGGCCATGCATTATCATGCTGAAACATGAGGTGATGGCGGCAGATGAATGGCTTTACAAGGATCCCGTCACGGTATCTGTACATTCAAATTGCCATCGATAAAATGCAATTGTGTTCGCTGTCCATAGTTTGGGGCACTCTGTTCACAACGTTGACATCAGCAAACCGCTCGACCACACAACGCCATACACTTGGTCTGCGGATGTACTGACAAATTCAATTCTCTGGCAACAGCTCTGGTAGACATTTTTGCAGTCAAAACTTGAGACATCTGTGGCATTGTGTTGTGTGACAAAACTGCACATTTTAGAGTGGTGTTTTGTCCCCAGCACAAGGTGCACCTGGGTAATGATCATGCTGTTTAATCAGCTTCTTGATATGCCACACCTGTCAGGTCGATGGATTATCTTGGCAAAGGAGAAATTCTCACTAACAGGGATGTAAACAATTTTGTGCCAAAAATTTGAGAGAAATAAGCATTTTGTGCATATGGAACATTTCCGGGATTCTTTATTTTAGCTCATGAAACATGGGACCAACACTTTACATGTTGCGTTCATGTTTTTGTTCGTTTAGTTGATTTATCTTTTCATCCACTGTGCTGTTTTCCCCAACTACAGGCTCTTGGCCAGTGTACGCTCAGCTGACCAATCGGAAGACGTTTGGCTGAGACTTCATCATCAGTGCCACAGGAGTCGTGCCAAACACCGAACCTTTTCTCCATGGAAACAACATAAGTAAAATAAGTAAAACAGATGCTAGATGTTTCATATAATCCATTACTTAATGACAACTCATGCCACTTCTACACAGAAGCAGTATTTACCAATATTTGTCTATACATATTCTGTTCAGTTTGCATTGGCTGAGGACTCTGGGTGGAGAGTGGACGACCACATGATGACAGAACCAGACATTTACTCTGCTGGAGACGTATGTAGAGCAGGCTCGGAGCCAAGCCACCTCTGGCAGCAGGTACACAAACCACACTGAATCTCTTCTAATGACGTTATGCTGCGTCTGACTATTCCTTTGGGTATGAGGCCTTTCGATTTTGTGGTGAACTACCCTGGAAACCATATATCCTGAGGCTGCAATTATTGTAGCTGGGGATTTTGACAAAGCTAATTTGAGAACAAGGCTACCTAAATTATATCAACACATTGACTGTATGTAGTGCGGGCAATACACTGGACCACTGCTACTCTAACTTCCACGAAGCATACAAGGCCCTCCCACGCCCTCCCTTCGGCAAATCCGACCACGACTCCATTTTGCTCCTACCGTCCTACAGGCAGAAACACAAACAGGATGTACCCCGTGACTAGAACCATTCAACGCTGGTCTGACCAATTGGAATCCGCGCTTCACGATTGTTTTGATCACACAGACCGGGAAATGTTCTGGGAAGCCACAGAAAATGACACCGATCTATACGTTGACTCTGTGTGAGTTTTTGAGGAAGTGCGTTGGAGATGTTATACCCATTGTGACTATTAAAACCTACCCTAACCAGAAACCGTGGATAGATGGCGGCATTTGCGCAAAACTGAAAGCACAGACCACAGCATTTAACCATGGAGAGATGACGAAGAATATGGCCAAATATAAACAGTGTAGTTATTCCCTCCACGAGGCAATCAAACAAGCGAAATGTCGGTATAGGGACAAAGTGGAGTCGCAATTCAACGGCTCAGACATGAGACGTATGTGGCAGGGTCTACAGGCAATTACGGACTACTAAAAGAAAACCGTCCACGTCACGGACACCGACGTCTTGCTTACAGACAAACTAAACACTTTCTTTGAGGATAATACAGTGCCACCGACGTGGCCCGCTACCAAGGACTGCAGGCCCCCCCTCTCCTTCTCCGTGGCTGACGTGAGTAAGACATTTAAACGTGCTAACCCTCACAAGGCTGCTGGCCCAGATGACATCCCTAGCCGCGTCCTCAGAGCATGCGCAGATCAGCTGGCTGGACATATTCAATCGCTCCCTATCCCAGTCTGCTATCCCCACATGCTTCAAGATGGCCACCATTGTTCCTGTACCCAAGAAGGCAAAGATAACTGAACTAAATGACTATTGCTCCATAGCACTCACTTCTGTCATCATGAAGTGCTTTGAGAGACTAGTCAAGGATCATATCACCTCCACCTTACCTGCCACCCTAGACCTACTTCAGTTTGCATACCCCCCCAACAGGTCCACAGACGATGCAATCGCCATCACACTACACACTGCCCTATCCCATCTGGACAAGAGGAATACCTATTTAAGAATGCTGTTTATTGACTACAGCTCAGCATTCAACACCATAGTACCATCCAAGCTCATCATTAAGCTTGAGGCCCTGGGTCTCAACCCTGCCCTGTGCAATTGGGTCCTGGACTTTCTGACGGGCCGCCCACAGGTGGTGAAGGTATGAAACAACATCTCCACTTCACTGACCCCCAACACTGGGGCCCCACATGGGTGCATGCTCAGCCCCCTCCTGTACTCCCTGTTCACCCATGACTGCGTGGCCATGCCCGCCTCCAACTCAATCATCAAGTTTGCAGATGACACAACAGTAGTGGGCTTGTTTACCAACAACGATGAGACAGCCTACAGGGAGGAGGTGAGGGCACTTGGAGTGTGGTGTCAGGAAAACAAAACATAGGAGATGATCGTGGACTTCAGGAAACAGCAGAGGGAGCACCCCCCTATCCACGTCGACGGGACAGTAGTGGAGAAGGTGGAAAGTTAAGTTCCTCGGCGTACACATCCCGGGCAAACTGAAATGGTCTACCCACACAGACAGTGTGGCTGTAGGAGGCTGTAGAAATTTGGCTTGTTACCTAAAACCCTCAAACTTTTACAGATGCACAATTGATGGAGGATGGGTTTTTTTTATGTTAACTTTTTCCCAAAAACATTTGACACGCGCATACAGTTAGGCCCTAAAGCTTCGGCCTACACACTAATGCCAGATAAAAATAATGTTTTTTTTTTTTTTATCGCAATGTAGCCTATAGATATGAATTGCACAATAATGATCAATTTATGGATTTTTATTATGCACCGTTTTCTCCTTATTCAACCATCACGCAACCCACTCCCCCAATCATGCACACTATTTCATGACCCTGAACCCAGATATAACAGCAGATTGCGGGTTATGAGTCAACCCGCTTGTGTGTGATCCATGCGTTTGATAACGAAAACCACATGTTAATGCAAGGTGTAACCAGGGCTATAAATATACCTTTGTTGAGAAAGGGCATTGGCAAGTTTAGAACCTGTGACGTTCTGGTCCCTATCCCAGTGCCTAGTCTACTGCGCAAGCAATTGGGAGGGCACAACACATTTTTTACCTATATAAAGCTGTTCAGTCAGGTAGAATTGTAATTAGTAAGGTTGGAAAACAAAAGCTGCATTGGCATTCGAACTGGCAACCTTGTGTGTCGCAACCCAACCTCCCTAAAGGCGGCTATTCTTTATTTTACTCTCACCTGTAAACTCCACCCTTTGACCTGTCCATCGAGCTTTCATCCAACCAATCAATTCCTCCCCGACGACCTCTGGAAACAGTCCGGAAAATCTGATCACAATTCAGTTATTTTAATCGTCTAAAAATGTGGACAATATTAGGACGTGTGTTAGCACCAGGTATAAACGGGGCTCTTGACTGAATCCTGCAGGGCTAACAACAGATTTGCGTATCAATATCAAGCCCCAAGTTAACATTGTTTACAAGCCAAGGGTTATTATGATTATGATGAGGTGTAATGGATCATGATGAACGGATATCAAAACAGTCAGACAAATTGACTTAATGGTGAGACCACACATTTCCACCATCAGCACCCTAAATGACAAATCCAGCACATTGTAATGCTTGCAGTTCTACCTCCAGTTACTGCAGGTAGATTGGGCACTTAACAATGCCTGCCAAAGTAAATCTCATTCATATTACAGCTATTCTTATTTCCCTGGGCTGTGTACATTTGAATAACTTATTGAAGTGTTTTTATTCAAAAACAAAAAGGCAATTGTATCTACTCAATAATATTGTGTAAATTGATGCCTTAATTTGTTTACGCAGATTCATCACATTTTTTACAGCGTATGTAGATTCAATATTATTGTTAATTTAATTATTTTCCTGGTAAGTGCTCTTACTGTGTTTTTGGGGGGTTAGTGGAACTCGAAAGGAATTATTAGAAAATATACCAGAATAGGATGCATAAAAACTAACTTTACAACCAAAAGATAGAAATGTTTCATGTGAACATTTCAATTTTAAATCAATGTTTATTAATGATAGCTAAATATTATACTGTGCTCCACAAATGTGAATGGACCTTCTCAAAGCTGCAGTATTATAAAACGTATTCGAGCGAATCAAATTCACTAGCGTGCACATTGTGGTTGTTAGATTAGGGAATGCTCGAATATCTTTTTTTTTTTTTTTTTTTTTACAAATAATACATTCTGAAAACATTCTTCAGTTCAACAAACCTTTCAGTTCATGTGAGTTAGTTTATCCAAAGTAAAATATTGAAATGTCAACAAAAACAGCTCTTCATCTTAGGCTAACAGTGGTATTGATCCAACCGTAAAATATTACAAACTAACTTGGATGGGGATATTCTCTCAGTCAAAGCCATTCCAGAAAAATTGAACAGGTGTTACAAAAAAAGTAGACTTGTCTGCCCCAGGGCTCTAGCTCTGGCAACGTAAGACCTGAAAAAGAGAGATACAGTAGTGTCCACATCTGAACGTCAACTGTCCCAGGGAAGGTCAATCGTTATCTTTGCATGAGTTTCCTTCTGGAGCTGACTCTGTTCCACAGGTTGCGTGCCGTCCGGGCGATGGTTGAGCCACGGGGGAGGTGCAGGCTCTTTAGTGGCTCTCTGATACAGGCCAGCACCCCTGGGTCTGAGCACCCCTGATTCTGCAAGTACTCATGGGAAATGTCGTTTATCTGCCTCAGCTGTTTGCTGTAGTAGTTCCTCAGGTCACAGAGCTCCTCCACTGCAGCCTCGGAGATGATGGAGACCTGGGAGGGAGAGTTGACCAATGCTGGCCTCTGGTGTTCAGAGTCTGTAACCGCAGCTTCTGAGGGAGCTAGGACTGCAGCAAGAGCAGCAGTACAGGGTTTCCTTCGCTTCTTTTGGGGGGTTGTTGATTTAGGTTTAGAATTTCGTTTTAATGGCGGTAATGGGGATTCGCTGTCATTAACTTTCTCTATAATATTGATCTCTACATCTACTTCAATGGCAGTGGGCTGGGCAGCAGTAGGGTCATTCTGGTCCTCCCGTGTCTGGCTTTCTGTCTGGTCATGGTCCTTGTCTTGTTTCCTGGCCAGATTCTGCTGCTCTTTATGCATCATGATCAGTTTGTTGCGTCTGGGAGGAGTGCTGCTGTCGTTGGGGGCAACGGGAGGAGGGGACTGGGAGGTCACCACCACCTCTTTAGCTCCACCAGCTAATTGGTCCTCCTGTGGGAGACAAAAGGAAGTGTCAGTGACCCCTGACTTAACTGAAGAACCAATCATAAATCGAAGATGGTTGACTTGGGACTGGGCATGCTGTTACACAGAACCATGTTAGTGAACCCCAATGTTAGTGTAGCATAGCGTGAGTTAGTGAAAGCATGCTCCATAATGAATCTACAGCCATGTGTGTAGACATTGACAGGACATACACACAGGGCTGAGTTACGACACAAACAATGAAAGCTGTAACAATGGTTGAGTGTTTACAGAAATACAGTACCAGTCAAAAGTTGAGACACACCGACTCATTCAAGGGTTTTTCTTTATTTTTACTATTTTCTACATTGTAGATTAATAGTGAAGACAACCTATGAAATAACACACATGGAATCATGTACTGTAGTAACCAAAAAAAAAAAAAAAAAGTGTTAAACAAATCAAAATCTATTTTATATTTTTCAAAGTAGCCACCCTTTGCCTTGGATGACAGCTTTGCACACTCTTGGCATTCTCTCAACCAGCTTCATGAGGAATGCTTTTCCAATAGTCTTGAAGGAGTTCCCACATATGCTGAGCACTTGTTAGCTGCTTTTCCTTCACTCTACGGTCCAACTCATCCCAAACCATGTCAATTGGGTTGAGGTCGGATGATTGTGGAGGCCAGGTCATCTGATGCAGCACTCCATCACTCTCCTCCTTGGTCGTGTCCTTTAGTAGTGGTTCCTTTGCAGCATTTCGACCATGAAGGCCTGATTCACGCAGCCTCCTCTGAACAGTTGATGTTGAGATGTGTCTGTTACTTGAACTCTGAAACATTTATTTGGGCTGCAATCTGAGGTGCAGTTAACTCTAATGAACTTATCCTCTGCAGCAGAGGTAACTCTGGGGCTTCCTTTCCTGTAGCGGTCCTCATGAGAGCCAGTTTCATCATAGCGCTTGATTGTTTTTGCGACTGCACTTGAAGAAAGTTTCCGCATTGACTGACCTTCATGTCTTAAAGTAATGATGGACTGTCGTTTCTCTTTGCATATTTGAGCTGTTCTTGACATAATATGGACTTGGTCTTTTACCAACTAGGGCTGTTATGTATACCAACCCTACCTTGTCACAACACAACTGATCGGCTCAAACCCATTAAGGAAAGAAATTCCACAAATTAACTTTGGACAAGGCACAGCTGTTAATTGAAATGCATTCCAGGTGACTACCTCATGAAGCTGGTTGAGAGAATGCCAAGCATGTGCAAAGCTGTCATCAAGACAAAGGGTGGTTACTTTGAAGAATCTCAAATATAAAATATATTTTGATTTAACACTTTTTTGGTTACTACATGATTCCATGTGTTATTTCATAGTTTTGATGTCTTCACTATTATTCTACAATGTAGAAAATAGTAAAAATAAAGAAAAACCCTGGAATGAGTAGGTGTGTCCAAACTTTTGACTGATACTGTATGACATCATGCATATTTAATTATTTTAGGAATAATTATGCATTCTGTAAGGATATCATTCAGGACCAAACATTACATATGTCTTTAACCTAATTGACATATACATGGTTGCCCAGTGCCATGCCATAGATGCAGTGGGTTGAATAGAGAATCAGGGAACTGTACTTTGTCTTTGGTATCTTCAGGGGGGCACTAGAGGTCTTTCTTGACTTTCTTCCTGACAGAGGAGTTTGTAGCATTGTCACCAGATCTCTTTCCTTCTTTGGTCTTTACCTGGGACACTTTTACCTGTAGGTCATCAACAACAGCTTTAACCTGCCTGTCTCTCACACACACACACCTAAGCTAAACTAGGTGTGGGTAATAACGTAAGCAGAGAAGAGTTTAAGAAGTGACATGAGAACCAGAAACATGAATCATTCCCATATGAAGGTGTTAGAATTGATTGTTATCAACCATTACCGGCACCTTGGTCACATTTAGCAAATATCAACATGGATTAGATAAGATCTCAGCAACACCCAAAACCACAGCTGTTGTACTGCACTTGGAGCCCTGATATCTGCGCCTGTCTGGTATTACGCAACACTACATTGTTTAGAAAACCTACAGCATTAGAACTACAGTGATTTACATATTACAGTGATTAGGGAAATCTGTGTTTTGTTTACAGTAAGTGTGCTAATGACAATCAAGGGTGATGGTGGTAAGAATGATTCTACTCAATATTTAAAATCATAATTAACATTGATAAAAGGGAAACACTGATTTTGTTGGTGATTGAATAATACAATCAATCAAAATGACGAAGAAACAAAATCCAGATCTTTATCCGATGGCCTGAAAGGAAAAGAAACTGACAACATAGTTCACTTACCTGCAGGTAAGTAGACAAGTAAACAAGAGGTATTCAGAAGACAAAAACAGATTGAAAGAGCATAGAAGATGGGGCAAAGACATACAAGGAGAAGAGGATTGAGACGGTGAGAAATAGGTTGAGTAAAGTACTACTTTAAACGGGGAAATAATTACGTTACACTGAAACATTTCAGTCAGAAGTGCAGAAGGAGAAATAGAAAAATAAAATGTGATAAGCAGAAAAGATAAGACATCCCAGGATGATGTATTCAGAAAAATGTGGCTTCCTAGCCTTAGTCTGCACGGACTAGAAAAAATTACCAAAAAAAAGTTATTACCGGGTAGTCAACTATCATATCGATTCCGTGCAGATGGAGGAGGCCACTTTAGTCTATTGAGATGCACCCAAAGGCTTTCCTGAATGATTTCTGTACCGTTTGCTGTGTAGTACTGACCGTGTTTGCTTCCAGGCCTGTCCTCCTCATGGTGATGGAGTGACTCTGGTTCTTCAGCATTGGGGCCTTACGTCCCAGCTTCAGGTAGAAGTAGGTGGTGTACGGAGTGAAACTGAAGTCTTCACTGTGGAGAAATTTTTTAAAGGGGGGTAAACAAAGATCAACATTCTAAAAGCAACCAGCTGTGCACTAGTACAAGTCCATTATGACCTGCTCACAATTCTCTCCAGCCTCCACTCTTGACAACCCTATTTGTCCTTAGTCAGTACCTGGTGTAAGACAAGGATGTGTTCTTTAGGGAGGTACTGCCTGAAATGAAAACACATTTTTTTATGCAAAAGTTTTTCCTATGATGTGCCCCACTGAACATGCCCTAGGTCATAGGCCTACCTGAGGTAGCCCTGCAGCAGTAAGCATATTGAACTGGAAAAGGGTTTAAAGTTAAGTCAGTCAGTACCTGAGATATCCCTGCAGCAATAGGCTTGTGATGACGGCCTCCACCTCCAGGCGAGACAGGGTGGTGGTCTGGATCATCTTCCTGCGTTTGGCCGGACCCTTCCCCATCCACGCCTCCGTCACCTTCAGGGGGGTCAGCTTCTCGTCCAGAGAGCCCGCCAGCTCCAAAATCTGGACCACATCTTTAGCATGCTGCGTGATGTCCACCGTGATGTAGTCTGGATGGAAACACAGGTATACTAGGTATGAAGACTCAACATAAATTATGCTAGCTCTTTTGATTAGATGGGAGAGTGACTCATATGCCCAATTCCAAATCTACCCATATGCCCCTAGCATGCCATGTATGTTCGATTTGAAAAGTGGTATGTTCACCATATTGTACTCATACCATTGCCACGGCGACAGACATCACACATCTTGTTGCATCCTTCATTGTCCCAAACCTCATCAAAGTGAACAGCGATCACTGAGCGCCGACACCTTAAAACAATAGAGATACACACGTACTGTACCCTTGAGATCCTCAAACAGCTATCTACACAACTGAAATTGTCACAAGTAATCTAGTGATGTCAATGAGAGCGTTGTGATTGGTCCAGCTCAGTACCTGTCTATGTTCTGACAGTAGTCGACCATGGTCAGCAGCTTCTGTTGTCCTACATTCTCCATGACAACCATGGTGCTGATCCTGAAGATGTCGTTGAAGCCAAAGTACACAATGCAGTCAGCCGGCTTATCGTCTCTGCCTGGAGGAACGGAGAGAGGACCACGTTAAAGATAAGGGAAAAATAAGTTAGGAGTTAAGAGGAAGAGAGTTTAAAAACAAACTGGCTGTGGTCAAAGTAGAAGTGCAATTGGAAAATCAGAGGGGGGAAAAAATACTTTAAAATGTAGAAATAGTATTCCTCTTTTTCTGAAGTCAAGGGATCAGGTGTTGTTCCTAAATTATCACATTTTTTGAGTGAGGAGATTTTTTTAATTCTTTTTTTATAAAAAAAATAAAATAAAGTTGTCTACCTGCTCGTCCGCTCTCCTGATAGTAGTTCTCTATGGACTTGCTGATGGTGTGATGGATGACAAATCTGACGTCAGGCTTGTCAATCCCCATCCCGAACGCCACAGTAGCTACCACCACCTGGATCTTGTTGTTGGCCCATTTGCGGTGAACCCGTGACTTGTCCTCTGGATTCATGTTAGCGTGGTATGGATATGCATTGATGCCTTTCTTCTGTAGGTCTGCCGACACAGTCTCTGCATCCTTCTGGGAAAACACGTACACTATCCCTGCCAAAAGCAGAAGCATAATACCTCAAGTCTGGATAACAAGCTGCTGATGTTTGTCACATTTCGAAAATGTGACAAACTGAATTTTGAACTATTCTTTGTTTTTCCTTTCAAAGTACCTGACTGGTCCTTATATCTCTCCTTGATCAGTGCTGAGATGTCACTGATTGAATCATCACTGTTTGGGTCTTTAAGAAGTACCTGAGAGATACAAAAACAGTACAGATCCTCAATACTTCAGTGCAGAGACACAGCGGGAATCTTAACAAGCATCCCCTTTAGTAAAACAGTGTGTGTATTTTTAAAGGTCAAAAGAACAACAGGTGTTTGCCAAGCAGGTGGCGGCCAGGTGTGTATGGTTGCCATGACGCCCACCTCGTAGTAGAGGTTGGTGCGGTTGAAGGAGGCAGTGAGTGTGACTGGCTCAGGGACACACAGGATCTTTTGACAGTCCTTTAGAACACTGCTGGTTGCTGTGGCCGTCAGCCCTAGCAACGGAACCTTTGGGAATTGCCTCTTCAGGATCCCCAGGAGCTTGTAGTCTGGCGGGAGAGGAGGGGTAGTTGGCTATCAGCCCCACACAAACCTCACAGCATACTACTTAGAATGAAACAAACTATTGGGCATGCATTCTAAGTGGTATGCATAGAGATACATTGAAGTGTTCTGTTTAATTATATGGGGATATCCTTGTTTGGGTATTGTAATGTAAAACAGAGTTATTAGAATTCTACTTTGAGTGATTTGTTGGAGTAGCCCTTTACCTTCCACAACAAAGTAAGGAGACTAATAAAAAGTAAATAGCCAATATACAGTACAGTTGTACGGTCTCTCACCAGGTCTGAAGTCGTGTCCCCACTGGCTGCAGCAGTGCACCTCGTCCACAGCAATATGGCTAAGCCTTCCTGCGTTGTAGGCCTTCTCCAGCCTCGACATCAGCAGCTTGCTCTTCGCTATCTTCTCTGGAGTCACATACAGCAGCTTGAAAAGCGATTTGGTGTCCGTCATCCCCGCTAGGACCATTTTAGCATGTTCCTGAGGTACATAGCAGAAGTCTAATAAAACACAAATCCTAAAAGGTATAATCAATACCAGCCAAGTATCAATAATATGTCGAAAATGTGTTGGTTATTACCTTACTGCTGGATGCGTTGAGAGACACGGCTTCAACGTCAATGGACTTTAAGTACATGAGCTGATCCTCCATCAGAGAAACTAGAGGACTTACGACCAGAGTGAAACCTGGAGGCACACAAACACACGTTAAAATAACACTGCAATGAGTAATGGTGGCAACCATCTGCGATCAGAGCTTTAAAGTCAGACCAATTTAGTCGCATATGTGACCAAATATTTTGCTGTGCGACCAGGAGTTTTATTTTGGGAGCACAGTGCGCCTAGGGGAAAAAACCTCCCTGATAATAATAGTTGTATTAAAGGCTGTACCGTTGTTTCCAAACTCCCTAGAGAAAAAGGGAGCGCAGATTCGTCAGCATCATGGTTGCTCCATTACTACAGCGAAAATGGCTTACTTCTAGAACAACCAGGTCAAAAGATATGACCCATATTACCAGTGCAACATTTTTACTTTCCTATAGCGGATGACCGGGACCGCATTTTACATTCATGAACCACGTCATGGGCCGTTCTAAAGCTATTTGCGTGTCGTTATCCATTTGTTTACCTCATTGGCTAGCTAGCTAACACCCTGGTAACTTCACCAGTATATCCAAACATCTGGAGGCACAGAAAGGAAGAGAGCTTTTTTCAGGAGAGCAATGAATGAATGACCATCTCCTACATGTCATCACAAACCTGACGTTCTTAAAAGACAGTGTATAATTTTAAAATGTAATGCATCTCAATTGGAAAATAGTGCTTTTACACAATTTAGAAAACTAATATTCCCCAAATTACTTTGTAATTCCAATGACAGATATTCGTATCAACATTTATTTAGCTTTTATAATAAACAAATGTCTTTACAGTGGTACATATTAGTTTCTAGGGCATAACATGTGGTTCAAAAGTAAGTCAAAATCATTTAGGCTGTATCTCAATCATTAAAAAAAAATCATATTTGCTGGTGCTCCTAACTTTAAGTTGGGCGCACCAGTGCAACCAAGGAAAATGTTTAATTTAGAGCCCTGTCTGCAGTATGTGTTTGCACAGCACACACGTCATGACTGTCCTGTGAGGATCACAAAAGGTCAGCTCAGCAATGGCTGACAATAACCAGACCCTCTCCCACCCGCAAAGGGGGGGGGGGGGGGGGGGGGTTGACACCTCGTTGTAAATTTAAGCAGGAGAGAAGTCTCTCTCTACCCTTTAGTATCAACCAAAAGAATGACTTTGTTCGCAGACACTTGGGGAATGGTCAGTGGGTAGATGTAGAAAACGAATGTCATATTGTGATGTTATTAAAAACTGTATGGACCAAATACTGTAACTTGGAAAGGAATTATATACAGATAATATGAAAGTATTTTTTTTGAGATCGGAATGTGATTTTAGGAGTTGTCATAGAACGTCTAATCATATCCTTTGCACATTAAGTAGCCACGCCCCGAGGGAGGTCAAAGAGCTTGTCAGCATGACGGAATACCCCTTTTTACCAAGAGTGCATAAATGCTTGGAAGAGGAGTCAACCTTTAGACCAGGAAACGTGAGGCGGAGAGCTACATGTTTGAAATGGTTGACCAGGACACCGCCAATCTGCACCTGCGTGTGTAAAGTGATTTGAAACTTTGACCATCTACCCGAGGTGGAGAGAGAACTCCCCTCCCAGACAGAAACTGGTACAGCTAAGAGGAAGTTCTGAGGAAACACCCCAAGGAGACTGGACAACTAAGAAGGACATTGTGACCTCCGGTGGACAATCAGAGCATGTACAAGTTGCCCACAGGAAAGGCCCACCCAACCCTTTCCAAGAAGGCTAGGTTCAGACACGAGATAAACAACGAACAATGGCATTTCACACAAATACATTCATGATTTCTTACTCCAAACAGGAGGCGGTTCGTGAGCAAACTATATGATTAACGTTGCTGTGAGAATCGTTCTGAAATGTCTCGACGATAAGTGTGCCTTTTTCCTCGCCGTCTCCACCACTCTCCATCTATGTTGTAACAAGCCGTCACATCTTGTCAGTCCACTAGGGACCTTTGTCTCATGTACAGTTGAAGTCAGAAGTTTACATACACTTAGGTTGGAATCAATAAAACTCGTTTTTCAACCACTCCAAAAATTTCTTGTTAACAAACTATAGTTTTAGCAAGACAATTAGGACATCTACTTTGTGCATGACAGAAGTCATTTTTCCAACAATTGTTTACAGACAGATTATTTCACTGTATCACAATTCCAGTGGGTCAGAAGTTTACTTGTTATGTTGACCAAATACTGTAACTTGGAAAGGAATTATATACAGATAATATGAAAGTATTTTTTTTAGAATCGGAATGTGATTTTAGGAGTTGTCATAGAACGTCTAATCATATCCTTTGCACATTAAGTAGCCACGCCCCGAGGGAGGTCAAAGAGCTTGTCAGCATGACGGAATACCCCTTTTTACCAAGAGTGCATAAATGCTTGGAAGAGGAGTCAACCTTTAGACCAGGAAACGTGAGGCGGAGAGCTACATGTTTGAAATGGTTGACCAGGACACCGCCAATCTCTGCCTGCGTGTGTAAAGTGATTTGAAACTTTGACCATCTACCCGAGGTGGAGAGAGAACTCCCCTCCCAGACAGAAACTGGTCAGCTAAGAGGAGTTCTGAGAAACACCCCAAGGAGACTGGACAACTAAGAAGGACATTGTGACCTCCGGTGGACAATCAGAGCATGTACAAAGTTGCCCACAGGAAAGGCCCACCCAACCCTTTCCAAGAAGGCTAGGTTCAGACACGAGATAAACAACGAACAATGGCATTTCACACACAAATACATTCATGATTTCTTACTCCAAACAGGAGGCGGTTCGTGAGCAAACTATATGATTAACGTTGCTGTGAGAATCGTTCTGAAAGTTGTCTCGACGATAGATGTGTGCCTTTTTCTCCTCGCCTCTCCACCACTCTCCATCTATGTTGTAACAAGCCGTCACATCTTGTCAGTCCACTAGGGACCTTTGTCTCATGTACAGTTGAGTCAGAAGTAATACACTTAGGTTGGAATCAATAAAACTCGTTTTTCAACCACTCCAAAAATTTCTTGTTAACAAACTATAGTTTTAGCAAGACAATTAGGACATCTACTTTGTGCATGACAGAAGTCATTTTTCCAACAATTGTTTACAGACAGATTATTTCACTGTATCACAATTCCAGTGGGTCAGAAGTTTACATACACAAAGTTGACTGTGCCTTTAAAACAGCTTGGAAAATTCCAGAAAATGTTATGGCTTTAGAAGCTTCTGATTGACTCAAATTATGTAATTAGCCTATTGAAGGTGTACCTGTGGATTTATTTCAAGGCCTACCTTCAAACTCAGTGCCTCTTTGCTTGACATCATGGGAAAAATCGAAAGAAATCAGCCAAGACCTCATAAGAAAATGTGTACAAGTCTGGTTCATCCTTGGAGCAATTTCCAAATGCCTGAATGCACGTACATTCTTCTGTACAAACAATAGTACGCAAGTATAAACACCATGGGACCAAGCAGCCGTCATACCGCTCAGGAAAGGGACGCGTTCCGTCTCCTAGAGATGAATATACTTTGGTGCGAAAAGTGCAAATCAATCCCAGAACAACAGCAAAGGACCTTGTGAAGATGCTGGAGGAAACAGGTACAAAGTATCTATATCCACAGTAAAACGAGTCCTATATCGACATAACCTGAAAACCGCTCAGCAAAGAATCCACTGCTCCAAAATCTCCATAAGAAAGCCAGACTACTGTTTGCAACTGCACATGGGGACAAAGATCGTACTTTTTGGAGAAATGTCCTCTGGTCTGATGAAACAAAAATAGAACTGTTTGACCATAATGACCATCGTTATGTTTGTAGGAAAAAGGGGACGCTTGCAAGCCGAAGAACACCATCCCAACCGTGAAGCACAGGGTGGCAGCATCATGTTGTGGGAGGGCTTTCCTGCAGGAGGGACTGGTGGACTTCACAAAATAGATTGCATCATGAGGGAGGAAAAGTATGTGGATATATTGAAGCAACATCTCAAGACATCAGTCAGGAAGTTAAAGCTTGGTCGCAAATGGGTCTTCCAACTGAACAATGACCCCAAGCATATTTCCAAAGTTGTGGCAAAGTGGCTTAAGGACAACAAAGTCAAGGTATTGGAGTGGCCATCACAAAGCCCTGACCTCAATCCTATAGAAAATTTGGGGACAGAACTGAAAAAGCGTGTGCGAGCAAGGAGGCTTAGTTACACCAGCTCTGTCAGGGGGATGGGACAAAATTCACCCAAATTATTGTGGGAAGCTTGTGGAAGGTTACCCAAAACGTTTGACCCAAGTTAAACAATTTAAAGGCAATGCTACCAAATACTAATTGATGTATGTAAACTCTGACCCACTGGGAATGTGATGAAAGAAATAAAAGCTGAAATAAATCATTCTCTCTCATTATTTTCTGACATTTCACATTCTTAAATAAAGTGGTGATCCTAATTGC
>NC_036840.1:13068178-13072456 GCF_002910315.2 Salvelinus sp. IW2-2015 | reverse complement strand
CATACAAACAAACGTTGGACATGTGCCTTTAAAACAGCTTGGAAAAATCCAGAAAATGTTATGGCTTTAGAAGCTTCTGATTGACTCAAATTATGTAATTAGCCTATTGAAGGTGTACCTGTGGATTATTTCAAGGCCTACCTTCAAACTCAGTGCCTCTTTGCTTGACATCATGGAAAAATCGAAAGAAATCAGCCAAGACCTCATAAGAAAATGTGTACAAGTCTGGTTCATCCTTGGAGCAATTTCCAAATGCTGAAGGTACCACATTCTTCTGTACAAACAATAGTACGCAAGTATAAACACCATGGGACCAAGCAGCCGTCATACCGCTCAGGAAAGGGACGCGTTCCGTCTCCTAGAGATGAATATACTTTGGTGCGAAAAGTGCAAATCAATCCCAGAACAACAGCAAAGGACCTTGTGAAGATGCTGGAGGAAAGGTGCTAGGAAACAGTAAAATATCTATATCCACAGTAAAACGAGTCCTATATCGACATAACCTGAAAGACGCCTCAGCAAAGAATCCACTGCTCCAAAATCTCCATAAGAAAGCCAGACTACTGTTTGCAACTGCACATGGGGACAAAGATCGTACTTTTTGGAGAAATGTCCTCTGGCTGATGAAACAAAAATAGAACTGTTTGACCATAATGACCATCGTTATGTTTGTAGGAAAGAAAGAGGGGACGCTTGCAAGCCGAAGAACACCATCCCAACCGTGAAGCACAGGGGTGGCAGCATCATGTTGTGGAGGGCTTTCCTGCAGGAGGGACTGGTGGACTTCACAAAATAGATGGCATCATGAGGGAGGAAAAGTATGTGGATATATTAAGCAACATCTCAAGACATCAGTCAGGAAGTTAAGCTTGGTCGCAAATGGGTCTTCCAACTGAACAATGACCCCAACATATTTCCAAAGTTTGGCAAAGTGGCTTAAGGACAACAAAGTCAAGGTATTGGAGTGGCCATCACAAAGCCCTGACCTCAATCCTATAGAAAATTTGGACAGAACTGAAAAAGCTGGTGTTGACCTAAAACAGGGAATTTTTACTAGGATTAAATGTCAGGGATTGTGAAAAACTGAGTTTAAATGTATTTGGCTAAGGTGTATGTAAACTTCCGACTTCAACAGTAAGTGTGTGTGTATTCTGCGTTATTATTTAGTTAGCTAGTAAATAAATGATTCAACCAATTTGTGTAGTACTGTGTAGTAGTGAATAACTGGGGTTTTTGCAGATCCAAGAAGGTTACGATCGTTCAGAATGAGTATTTGATAAGAGGTAGTGATTAACAAGATGTTTGTTTATCGATGTTATAGGTAAAGACCTTATAGAGTTTAATTTGGGAGATGGTAACTCTGTAAACAACTTCTTCCGTGGTGCCCCAACACCTAATGAGTTAATTGTTACATTATTAATTTAAAAATCGGGTAACAATTAAAACAAACATAGTTAGTGGATTAAATAAATAATGAAAGTAAAAAGTCACAACACACAATTATTCAATGAACTGTAACATTAGGCTTTTCAGTATATGCACATCACCTGGTGTGTATGTGTGTGTGTGTCTGTATCTATATAGGCATAAGTGAATTTTGTGTGTGCGCGTTTGTGCATTCTCCCCTTACCCTCAGAGCAGACTGCAGGTAGCTGATAGCAGAGGCTTTTCCCTCGTCCAGTGGGCATCACTAGGAAGAGGTCTTTACCAGACATACTAAGGTTGATGGCCTTCAGCTGTAGAGGACGAAACTTAGAGAGCTGGAACGCATCCTTCAGATTCTGCTCCAGCTCTGTAGACCACGAGAAATCTAGGTTTGGAAAGAAAACATTCAAGCATGTCAAAATACAGTACAGCAATATATTCAGCCTTCAAGATTATAGAAAACCTAATAAAATAGCACTTTGGACACAACCTACATATTTATTTATTTTTTAATTTAAAATGTTTGCTCAATTCAGCTCTTTGAAAGATAACCTATCTTATTGGATGTGAACATATCAGACCTGAGTTAAAATACATGTGTATTTGATTATTTGTTATTGAAAAATTGATTTTCTATGTATTTGTGCATTTTCAAATAAATGTGCCCAGAATCAACTACTTCTATTGGAAGTACTTTAATTTCCTATAAATAGCCTTATATTTGAAAATATACCAATATTCAACTTCTTGTCTTTTCAAAAAATAAAATATCTGAATACCTACTTAGAAATGTATGTGAAAGTAGTTGAGATTTTTTAAATGGTATTTGAACCCAGGTCTGGAACATATTACGCACACAGCAGTGTGGTTGTGCTTCTAAATTAATTTAACTAACAAACAAACATACATATACATACAGTGGGGAGAACAAGTATTTGACACACTGCCGATTTTGCAGGTTTTCCTACTTACAAAGCATGTAGAGGTCTGTAATTTTTATCATAGGTACACTTCAACTGTGAGAGACGGAATCTAAAACAAAAATCACATTGTATGATTTGTAAGTAATTAATTTGCATTTTATTGCATGACATAAGTATTTGATACATCAGAAAAGCAGAACTTAATATTTGGTACAGAAACCTTTGTTTGCAATTACAGAGATCATACGTTTCCTGTAGTTCTTGACCAGGTTTGCACACACTGCAGCAGGGATTTTGGCCCACTCCTCCATACAGACCTTCAGGTTTCGGGGCTGTCGCTGGGCAATACGGACTTTCAGCTCCCTCCAAAGATTTTCTATTGGGTTCAGTTCCTGGAGACTGGCTAGGGCCACTCCAGGACCTGTGAGCTGCTTCTTTACGGAGCCACTCCCTTAGTTCCCCTGGCTGTTGTGTTGTCGGGTCGTTGTTTATGCTGGAAGACCCCAGCCACGACCCATCTTCCCAATGCTCTTTTTAGAGCTTACTGAGGGAAGGAGGTGTTGGCCAAGATCTGGCGATAACATGGCCCCATCCATCTCCCTCCAATACTGTGGCAGTCGTGCCTGTTCCCCTTGCAAAGCATCCCCAACAGAATGATGTTTCGCCTCCATGCTTCAGGTTTGGGATGGTGTTCGTAGGGTTGTACTCATCCTTCTTCTTCCCCTCAAACACGGTGAGTGGAGTTTAGACGCAAAAGCTCTATTTTGGTCTCATCAGACACATGACTTCTCCATTCCTCTCTGGATCATCCAGATGGTCATTGGTAAAACTTTCAGACGGGGCCTGGACATGCGCTTGGCTTGTAAAGCCGGGGGGACTTGCGTGCGCTGCAGGATTTTTAATCCATGACGGCGTAGTTGTGTTAAACTAACTGTTTTCTTTGAGAGTGGTCGCCAGCTCTCTTCAGGTCATTGAGACCAGGTCTGCGTGTAGTTCTGGGCTGATCCTCTCACCTTCCTCATGATCAATTGATGCCGCCCGAGGTTGAGATCTTGCATGGAGGCCCCAGACCGAGGGTGATTCGGAACGTCATCTTGAACTTCTTCAATTTTCTAATAATTGCGCAACAGTTGTTGGCCTTTCTCTAACAAGCTGCTTGCTATGTCCTGTAGCCCATCCCAGCCTGTGGCAGGTCTACAATTTATCCTGATGTCCTTACACAATCTCCCTGGTCTTGCCATTGTGGGAGAAAGTTGGGAGTCTGTTTGAATGAGTGTGTGGGACAGGTGTCTTTTATACAGGTAACGAGTTCAAACAGGTGCAGTTAATACAGGTAATGAGTGGAGACAGGAGGGTCTCTAAAGAATAAACTAACAGGTCTGTGAGAGCGGAATTCCTTATGGTTGTAGGTGATCAAATACTTAATGTCATGCAATAAAAATGCTAATTAATTACTTTACAAATCATACAATGTGATTTTCTGGATTTTTTGTTTTTCAGATTCAGTCTCTCACAGTTGAAGTGGTAGCCGATGATAAAAAAATTACAGACACTCTACATGCTTTGTAAGTAGAAAATCGGCACTGTATCAAATACTTTTCTCCCCTGTAATATATATATATACACACACACAGTCGGCCAAAGTTTTGATTAATGACACAAATATTATTTCACAAAGATTGCTTGTTCAGTGTCTTTAGATATTTTTTGTCAGATGTTTTACTATGGAATACTGAAGTATATTACAAGCATTTCATAAGTGTCTCAAAGGCTTTTTTATTGACAATTACATGAAGTTGATGCAAAGAGTCAATTTTGCCGAGTGTTTGACCGTTTCTTTTTGCAAGGACCTCCGCAATCCGCACTGGCATGGCTGTCATTAACTTCTGGGCACATTCCTGATGATGGCAGCCCATTTCTTCCTTTTTTT